>NC_083628.1:17008055-17225555 GCF_963584025.1 Labrus mixtus | reverse complement strand
AGCATGAAGGTTTAATTGACAGGCAGACAGAGGAAATTCATTTTATGGAAGTGAGGTAAGAGAGACAGGAAGGATGAAGAGAGAGGAGGAAGTTCATACAAAGTTTTGACGTGAACTTGTTTGTAACCTACAGAGTTTTGGGAGAGCCAATTAGAAGACGCCATGCTCCAAGGGGGCGGAGACATCGACACTGGGCATCGACTTCAAATCGAGAGTATGTGTCAATCAAACTATTTCAGTCAATGATGTCATCACTTGATGACTAAACAACATGATAACATAACAACCCTAACCCTGTGCAGAACATACAGAACATACATGTGCAGTACATACAGAACATACATGTGCAGAACATACATTCAGAACATATATGTGCAGAACATCCAGAACATACATGTGCAGAACATACAGAACATACATGGGCAGAACATATAGAACATACATGGGCAGAACATACAGAACATACATGTGCAGAACATACAGAACATACATGGACAGAACATATAGAACATATATGGACAGAACATACAGAACATACATGTGCAGAACATACAGAACATACATGTGCAGTACATACAGAACATACATGTGCAGAACATACAGAACATACATGTGCAGTACATACAGAACATACATGTGCATAACATCCAGAACATACATGTGCGGAACATTCAGAACATACATGTGCGGAACATACAGAACATACATGTGCAGAACATCCAGAACATACATGTGCAGAACATCCAGAACATACATGTGCATAACATCCAGAACATACATGTGCAGAACATCCAGAACATACATGTGCAGAACATACAGAACATACATGTGCAGAACATATAGAATGTACATGGGCAAAACATAAAAGTGACACCTGAGTTGTTCTAAATACGTATGTTGATGCTGTCATTGTGAATACAATTTATTTTTCAGATCAAACACCAAAATGGTTCCTCCTCTTCCTGTTACCAAAGCAACCATTACTTCAGGACATTTACCCACAATTCCCTGAGTCAAACGTCTCTTTACCAAGCATGGATCCCTGAAAGAGAAAGAGAACTACAGGGACTATCACATAGATTATTTAAGAGTTCACTACAGAGTGTACAATAGAGTACACTTCAAAGTGTACTACAGAGATTACTACAGAGTGTACTACAGAGTGTACTACAGAGATTACTACAGAGAGTACTACAGAGTGTACTACAGAGTGTACTTCAGAGTGTACTACAGAGTGTACTACAGAGATTACTACAGAGTACTACAGAGTGTACTTCAGAAATTACTACAGAGTGTACTACAGAGTTTACTACAGAGTGTACTACAGAGATTACTACAGAGTGTACTACAGAGAGTACTACAGAGATTACTACAGAGATTACTACAGTGTACTACAGAGTGTACTACAGAGATTACTACAGAGATTACTACAGAGATTACTACAGTGTACTACAGAGTGTACTACAGAGATTACTACAGAGATTACTACAGAGATTACTACAGAGAGTACGACAGAGTTTACTACAGTGTACTACAGAGATTACTACAGTGTACTACAGAGTGTACTACGTGCATGTTTTTATTACACTGTAAAAGGTTTCTTACAGTGAGGGTAAGAGAGAGAGAACTAATTGTATGTTTTTATTACTCTGTAAAACATTTCCTTCAGTATAATAAAAGTACTAAACCAACTGTGTCTGTGTTTGAATCCAAAGAGTCCGACTCTGTGTGACGTCCCTGAAGACACCAGAGGCCTTCAGTGTAAAACAGTTATTTCAGTAATCCAATTCCAATTCGAAATCCAATACTGAATGGGTCCTCCTTACTGTTACCAAAGCAACCATTACTTCAGGACGATTACCCACAATTCTATGAGTCAGAAATCTCTTTACCTGACATGAGTACTACTACAGAGGTTACTACAGAGTTCCTCTCCTCTGCAGGTTTCAGTGATTTTAGAGTTATTATTGACCCTGTGCTTTCTCTGACCCAATGTCCCTCAGCTCCACAGCCAAAACACTTCCTGGTCTCAGACGACAGAAACACTATATAATTAAAACCATCGAGTCTAAAAGAGAAGGACAGGTTCAGGGTTAGGTTTAGATGGCGAATAGAGTCTTTTAAAACCATAAACAACAGTCTGTGGTAGCCGAGTGAAACCATTTTAATCTGTGAGACAATCTGTCTTCCCAGACTCATAGCTGACCACTTTCCCCATCCAACCAGCCCGGTCTCTCCACATTGTACTTCAGCATGGACACCAGCTTGATGCCATGCCGGCGGGACAGTTGCTCAAACTGGGCTGCTGGTTCTGAGTTAGCACACAGGCCTCACACACACAGGTACACCTCCAAACTACACTAACCTAAGAAATAGCAAAACCAAAACATTAACATTATTATACAATCCTCTCTCAGCTCCTCGCACACTCCGTGCAGAGACAGACACAGAAATATAACTATAATAAAATTACATTGGAAGGAAACCACCAAATCACAAAGTCAATTAGAATTCTATTTGACCCTAAACAGAGAGTACAAGCTGGCAGAGTACCTGAGCACAGTGAGGGATGTGAAACTAAGGAAAACGATGATGATGTACAGACTGAGTGGATGCAGTCTGGGCGTAGAAACAGGCCGTCACAGACAGAACTGATTACCCAGAGAGGCCAGGCTGTGTTCACTCTGTCATCATCTAGGACAAGTGGAGACAGAATCTCACTTCTTACTATACTGTAAGAAATATAAGGATTTAAGAGAGGCTTTCAGTAAACAGATCACTGATATATCCTGAGTTTAGCCATCTCTATCTATGTGGAAAGAAAAGTCAGTGTGCAGTAAAAGCTGTTAAATATATTTACCGTTACACATGAAGACAAACTACACTCAATGTTTCTCAGTAATCACACACGACTGAAGGTATGTACATCGTCCATGTGATAATAAGAAAACTGTACCCTCAGTCAGGCCTTCACAAGTCCCTGCTGAACCATCACTAGATCCACACAACCATCTGAGAGTCCTCCCAGATAGAGAGAGAGGAAGCGAGAGGTTTGCTTCTTGCAGAAACGTTTATCAGACTGATCATACAGCACAAAGAGGAAGAAGAAGAAGAAGAAGAAGAAGAAAATAAAATAAAGGTCCTCTTAAATGGAGGCTCTGTGCAGTCTGAGTGGTCTGGATCCTCTATGGGTGAGTTATGTATTCAAATTTAAAATAACTTAAAATGATTGAATAATGTAAAGTCAATAACAGATGTTGAAATCATTTCACTTTGTTTACCTGTGTTTATTGTCTACCTGTTGATGTCAGGACTGGAATGTCACCTGGTACACCTCCAGACCTCACCTGACACAGTGTTTCCAGCACACTGTTCTGGTGTGGCTGCCCTGTGTTTACCTGTGGACCTGTTCTCCTCTTTACCTGCTCTACCTGCAGCTCCGCCCACATCCAGGAGTTATCCCACTCTCCAAGCTCTGCTGCAGCAAGACGGTAGGATATGGGCTAAAGCTGTCGTAAAGCTGGTAAAGCTGGTCTTAAACTAGTCTTAAGCTGGTCTAAAGCTTGTCTTAAACTGGTCTAAAGCTGGATTTAAGTTTGTCTTCAACATGTCTAAAGCTGGTCTTAAGCTGGTTTTCAACTGGTTTAAAGCTGGTTTTAAGTTTGTCTTAAAGGGGCTATATGTAACTTTTTACATAAATCGTTTTTTATCGCCCATTAATAAGCTGACGGTTAACTGATGTGAAAAAGTAGATGTTCATCACTGTCTGTCTGTGTTGCCCCGTATAAAAAGTTTCCGCGGGTCGTATTTTCCGCCAAAGCTCCAGGAAGTGACATTTAATGCACGTTTTCAACGTCCTCCTCACTCAGCTCCGCTTACAGAGATCAACAGTACAAACTTACCTCCTCTGTAAACATTATGCCGGTAAATATCCAGTGTTTCACGGCTGATGATGATGCTCGTTTGTGTACGTACGAGCACGTATGACTAGCATGCGAGGGAGAGCGAGCAACAGGTTACTGGTGCAATTCGCCTAACGGCCATGCAGTATCGCTACAAACACAGTATTTTTTAAAGTTACATATAGCCCCTTTAAACTGGTCTTTATTTTGTTAATTGTACCCTGTTGTTTCCTGTCTTCCTGTGTATTTTTCTGTTGATAATCTTGAGTTTAGTTTTGAGTGTTTCCTGTTTTATGTTGTAATTTTTCCCCCTGTGTATCATACCTATCATGTTTCTTCCTGCCTCTGTCCCTGCATCTCAGTTCTCTCAACTGCTGTCTCCTCACTCCTCGCTCCTTGTCCGAACCAGGAGTAGTTTTAGACCCGCCATGATAAGGATCGTCCCAAAGCTCTTGTAATTGAAAGGAGGAGAGAGGATCGAGGAGAGAGGAGGGAGATCTGAGGAGCGATGACCGAGGATACATGAGAGATGACTTTATGGAAGTCTTTTTACTGACAGGCACGGCCCCTTATCGAATATCAGTCATTGATTGGACGCTGCAGCGGATCAGACTTCAATGAAACTTATCAACATGAGCGGAGTTTAATAACAGAGAAAAGAAAGACATTAAAACGACGCTAAACGGACCGTCGGACATTTAAACAGACATTTTTTCTCTATAATTTAGAACCTAATTACTAATTGTCAGTGTTCCTGAGACATCATGAACTATCTGTGTGTATAAAATACAGAGTTCATTATCGGATTATCAGTCAAAACAAATAAAAATAATAAATAAACAATTCAATATTCAATCTTTTTGTCAGTAGAAATTGTCCTTTTGGTTTGAAGCAGACTGCAGGTTGTTCTTCATGTACAGGTGTTTGTTATCAAGTAACAGTCGGACCAGTCTACCTCGCGTACTGTTTCCCACAATGCAAAGTGCCAGGTCAGAGATCAAAATGCCAGAGAGCAGCTGTTTGAACTCGTCGGTGGTGGTGACTGAATATCTTGCCACATTATGGGCATGAACCAATAACAAATATGACATGTTCATATATTTACAAGTCTTCCTCTGTCTGCCACATCGGATTTTCCTGCTTTGTAGACTGTACAGTGCATGTGCCACAGCTGGACAAGCAGCTGCAATTACAGGGTCCTTAGCTTGCTCTTCATATTATTAACAGCTGAGTAAAAGTTAAACCTGAATGTCTGAAAAGTATACTAAAACTTTAATAGCATGCCAATCATATTTCAACCCTGGGCATTGTGTATAAATGACACAATATATGAGAGATTGTAGACTTGTTTTATTTTAATTATGCTAATTACCTCCAGATGGACAGTCTAACCGTGCCAAGCATACTGCAAAATAACCGACGACTGGCAGTCATACTACATACTACTGTTGAACTAAGTATGCAGTATAAAGTATATACTGCATACTGATTTAGATAGTAGTATGCAGTACGCAGTTTCGAAAACAGCCTTTGTTTCCTCCCTTCTGTGATTTTTCTATCTAGCCATGGTCCTGTATCATCTGCTTTTCTCTTTGTGGCTTCCTGAGCTGTATTTATTTCCCTTTTTGTAGATTTATGGATTTTGGTTTCTTGCAAAGAGTGAGGGTTATTCTTTGGGACTTTTCTGCACGTGGGTCCATCTCTTTTTTTTGCTATCATGACAGTATGAAGAGAGCAAAGATAGACCCAGAGCCTCTTAAAAGACTGGATTTAATTTCAAAGATTAGTTATACACAGAGCATTTGTAGAATGGCTTCCAATGAGGTGAGGAGCACTGCCAACAACAAGCAGTCTACTTGGACTTGTCTTGCTTGGCAATTTTTCCTGGGACCCGTGGAAGACAGAGGAAAATAATTAACCACCATGGTTCCCGTTGCCACTTTCTACCGCCACAGTCCAGCTGCCCAGAGTCTTTGCAGCCCCAGCAGCTAGTGTGCTAGCCTTCAAGCTCCTCAGAGCTTCTGCCTTCTGGCTGCCAAGAGCCTCAGCTTCCCAGGTACCCAGTGACTCTGCCACTGTGCCCCAGACCCTTTGCCATCTTGTGCCCCAGAGCCTCAGATGCCCAGAGCCCCAGTTCCCAGCACAAAGTCAGTGAGCGCATCAGCCCTGACAAACCTACTAGCTACCCATCTGGCCTATGATCCCCCTGACACCACAGTAAAAGGCCGGGTAGCCTATTACAACACTGCTCTGTCCCTCACCCTCTACTCAGTCGCCCCCCTCAAAACCCGGACTGTCTCCTTCACCTCTCCAGCCCCCTGGTTCAGCGCCGAATTCCATGCCATGAAGGCCTCTGGTCGTCAACTAGAACGACTCTAAAAAATTATCTGGCCTCACTGTCAACCTGGAGGCCTACAGAGACCACACTGCCGACTCAGGCTACATCAGCATCTTCCTCCTCCTAAAACTCTCTGCAGCTTTTGACACAGTCTCCCACACCATCCTACTCAACTGCCTATCTGAACACCTTGGCATCTCTGGTACAGCTCTCTCTAACAGGCAACAGTTTGTCTTCATCAGCAACTCCAGTTCCTCCTCAGCCCCACTTAACCAAGGCATGCTGCAAGGCTCTCTTCTTTTTACCATTTACATGCTCCCCTTTAGTCTGATAATCCGCCAACATGGGCTAAATTGTAATTCCTACGCCGATGACAAGCATCTCTACCTCAACACCCTTCCATCCACAAAGCCCCTAGTGACTAGTCAACTGCCTGCAGGACATTAAAACCTGGATTTCTTCTAACCTCCTCAAACTCAACAGCAGCAAGACTGAGCTCATGGTTGTGGCCCCCAAGCCACTTCTCAGGAAGGTTGAAGATCTCCAACTCTCTGTGGATGACCGCTCCATCTGCCCTTCACTCGAGGTCCACAACTTCCACCACCACCCATCACCAAATCTGCCTTTTTCCACCTCAAAAATATCTCAAAACTCCAGCCCTCACTCTCCATGCTCTAGCCCCACCGTACCTTTAGGGCGGCAGTAGCTCAGTCTGTAGGGACCTGGGTTGGGAACCGGAGGGTCGCCAGCTCAAGTCCCGGTGCGGACAAAAATATGGAAGTTGGTCTGGTAGCTGGAGAGGTGCCAGATTGCTTCCTGAGCACTGCCGATGTGCCGGATCTGTGCAGGATCAATAAAGTAAATCTTACTCTTAATCTTAATCTTAACCTCACCGACTCCCTACACCCCATCCCAACAGCTGCAATCCTCAGCCACAGGCCTGCTCTCTACGACCCACACCAAACTGCCGAAATCCGCACTGCTGCGGCTCTTGACATTTTCAAAAATCTTCTCAAACACCATCTGTTCACCAAAGCATTCGGCCTCCGTTAACACCCCCCTCCCCCCAACCCAGTTCTTTTTTCTTTCTTCTTCTTTCCTTCATTTGTTTGTTTTTGTGTTATTTCTTTGTTTGTTTGTTTTATTTCTTTTTTATTGTCTCCTATAACTGCCCCCCTTTCTTTAAGACTGTAAAGCATCCTTGGGTTTCTTGTAAGGCACTTTATAAGTCTAAGATATTATTGTTATTATTATTGATGTTTTTGTATTAAACGTGATTTATTTGGTTAAAACCTGGTCTAAATGTGGTTTCTGTGGACTCCTTGCAGCTACTGGGGCTCAGTCTGGCATCCTTTGGTCTTTTAGAGATCTTTTACATCCTAGTTAGGAAGAACGAGGAGATTCAGAAGCACCTCTTGGTCATGATTGGTCCACTGATCCGGAGCCTCACTCTGGTAGGTTACTGCTTCACGTTACTTTGGCAACTGTTAAATCCACCATGCACGGAGAGGACGGTCGTGGTGAGGAAGTTCGCCTGGAAACAGTATCTGCTCTTCCTCGTAGGTTCTTGCTGTTGTGATCATCCAGGTGGAGCGGATGAAGGGCAACCGATCCTCTGTCGTCCTTTTCCTCTTCTGGACTCTTCTGGTTCTTTGTTCCCTGGTTCCTCTGAAGGTCGATATCGAGCAGATTATTGATCAGGTAATATTGATCTGTTGTTCACCCTAACCCCTGACTTTGGCAGACCTTTAGTTGGACTCACCTTAACCCTGGACGGAGGTTTGGAGGTTCTGTTTGGTTTTTATAAACATGAATGAGGATGAGATGTGGTCTGAGGTCTCCAGGTGGACTCCATTGTTCTGTACTACAAACAGAGTTCATCATACCAAGGTCATCTTTGGTTATCTTTGGTAGTCTTACGATTACATTTCCTGTGAGTTTTCTGTCTGAACTGTTAATCTGTCATGATCTGTCGTCATGTGTGGGCTCTCTCACATTTCACAGATCGTTTTTAAATCTATAACGTGTTCCCCGCTGTAGTCTCTCTCTCATGCGATTGGTTCTGTCTTCGTTTGTTCCTCTACATCCATTCTCACCTTCTGCTTTCTGAAGAGACAGCGTCCACGTGTTGGAAACATCTCAGTTCATTTCTCTCAGTTTTCTCTTTCAGTTGCAGAATTTCACATTCAGTGAAAAGTTTCTCTTGAGGGTGTCAGGTCTAAATCTAGAGCAGATGAATTTAAAGGTAGTGTGTGTGTGACAGAGCAGATCGTATGTCACTGATAATGAAGTCAAAGAAGAGTCCGTTCTTTCGGTATCTGAGGAAGAATCTTAATTAAAACCATTTAATAAGAAGCCACTCAATTCTGAAATGAAAACTTAGATCTGCACTTTCTTCAGTTTTTTGGTTTATTACACTGAGGTGTAAAACTGGATTCTGATTGGTTAATTACAGCATTCAAAGGTATGTCATTTGTCTACAGCAGAGAGTTCCTTTCTATGGACACATCACAGATTCTGAAGGACTAACTGTCGTTATATCAAGAAGAAAAACGATTAGGACAGCACTCCAAACAGACAATTACCTCTAACACACACAAGTGGGACTAATTTAAACTTAGTCTACTAGTCCATAATAGGTACTAGTCCATCCCAGCAGAGGGAGTCTCCACCACACAATATGTTGTTTATTTGTTAACATGTTCATGTAATTTATATTACATGGGTATGACAAAATGCGAATCAAAGACGCGGATATGTGAACACAAATCTTCTAGACGTAATGATGATGATAAATCATTAGTGGCCAGACGTTTGAATGGTTATAATCTCACTCTGAGCGACTTCCATTATTATTATTATCCATTATTATTGAAGTTGTAAATATGCCACGCAGAGGTGGGGACAGAGACAGAATCCTATGGAAGTGGCGTCATTTACATTACCCGAACTGGCTGCATCCGTCCGCGTGTTTTATTTTATTTTTGTTTATCTTTAGATTAAATAACTAAATTCTACAATTCTACAATTCTACAATTCACTTAGCAGATGCTTTTATCTAAAGCGATGTACATCAGAGAGTAAGTACAACACAAGCAAGGATCTAGAAAAAAGGGAACACTGTCTGTAAGAGCAAACGATCAGCTTTGAGTCTGATTGGACACACAGGTGCTGACAGGCATTGCACAGAGGCAAAGCACAACATTGACGGCAGTTCTTGAGAGCTCTAATCAGTATAGAAACCATCTTATAAGTCATCGTTATCAAACAAAAACCATCGTCACAACTATCATCATCATCAATGATATGGAGACCATCATCATTAAGTTAGTAGGTGTTCATAAAGAGCTGGGTCTTTAGCTTTTTCTTAAAGGTGCAGAGGGACTCTGCAGATCGAATGGAGTTTGGAAGTTCATTCCACCACCGGGGGGCGACAGAGGAGAAGAGTCTAGTCAGAGACTTAGGACCCTGTTGTGAAGGTTGGATCAGACGCCTTTCATTGGCAGAGCGTAGTGGGCGGGAGGGAGTGTAGACCTGGATGAGAGAGTTAAAGTAAGAAGGAGCCAGTTTTTGTCGCTGTTTTGTAAGCGAACAGCAGAGTTTTAAATTTGATGCGAGCAGTAACTGTATGCAAATAACTTACAGTACATAAAGGAAAGTAAAAATGAAAGGTTTTATAATAATGCAGACATTTGTTATATTTTCTGTTGTTAACTAAAAGTAGTGATTTCAGTCGGGACTTTAACTCTAGATTAAAAACTAATTTAATTAATCCATCCTCGTTTGTTTTGATTTGGAGGTGCTCGTGAAGTGACAATTTACGTTTAACTTTGCACAGCATTGTGGGAGTTAAAATACAACCAAACCATACTGAACAAAACCAGGAAGTTAGTATCCATGCTGAAATGTTCAGAATACTGAAACCACCTACTGAAAAGTACACACTGCATACTGAACTGGGACTATTCGGAAAGGGCCAGAAACTTTTATCTAGTGAGTCGGGTCGACCCCGTTGCTCGGTATGACACATTTTTTCAGAAGCTGTGATTGGTTAATCTAAAATAAATTGATGGGTTGAAAAAGTCAATAATAGAATCTAGTCAGATATTTTGTTATTATAACTCTGAAATGATCATCTGTGTGATGATTTGTAAGACGTACTTTAAAAGTATAACGTCTACAAGATGTTTGAAATCACATGACCACTGCTTCACACGCTGATCGTTACCTCAGCAGGTAAAGAGTTAATCAGTGATGTGACACACCTGTGGAGGTAAACACATGAAGAGAAACTCAACATGTTTCACTTTGTACTGAATGAAGTCAGAGATGGATCGAAATGTCTGCATGAATCATTTAATTTGTTCGATTATGAGTCAATAATATTCTTCATGTCGTGTTTGGAGAACATTTCTCTGTTTCCTCCTCAGCTTGAGAAACTCTTCATCCAGTTAAAAGTCCTCCTCACTCCTCCTCACTCCTCCTGATGAGCTCTCTGAAGGACTGAGACACTTTGAGAATAACTTTCATCTTTACAAAGATCGAGTCTGAACATTGAGGGGAAACTCTGAGAAAATGTCCTGACTCTAAGAATGTTCTTAGAATCAGTCACTAGGAGTGACTCTTCGTGAATACGACCACTGATAATAAAGCGAACCCTATTTACTGTTAAGGAACTAGAACCATCAAAAGGCTGACCTCTGACCTCTGTGGTTTCAGGGATTTTCCTCTGATGCCGTTCGTTTCGTTGCGTTCTTCATCCGATTTTCTCTCCAGCTCATTGAGCTCGTCCTGAGCTGCTTCTCTGACCGCCGACAGCTGTCAAAAAAACACACCTACACCCAGGTAACACACACCTACGCCCAGGTACACACCTTCACCCAGGTAACACACACCTACGCCCAGGTAACACACACCTACACCCAGGTAACACACACCTACGCCCAGATACACACCTTTACCCAGGTAACACACACCTACGCCCAGGTACACATCTTCACCCAGGTACACACACCTACGCCCAGGTACACACCTACACCCAGGTACACACCTTCACCCAGGTACACACCTTCACCCAGATAATACACACCTTTGCCCAGGTAACACACACCTACGCCCAGGTACACACCTTCACCCAGGTATACACCTTCACCCAGGTACACACACCTACGCCCAGGTACACATCTTCACCCAGGTACACACACCTACGCCCAGTACACACCTACGCCCAGGTAACACACACCTACACCCAGGTAACACACACCTACGCCCAGATACACACCTTCACCCAGGTAACACACACCTACGCCCAGGTAACACACACCTACACCCAGGTAACACACACCTACGCCCAGATACACACCTTCACCCAGGTAACACACACCTACGCCCAGTACACACCTACGCCCAGGTAACACACACCTACACCCAGGTAACACACACCTACGCCCAGATACACACCTTCACCCAGGTAACACACACCTACGCCCAGGTACACATCTTCACCCAGGTACACACACCTACGCCCAGGTACACACCTTCACCCAGATAATACACACCTTTGCCCAGGTAACACACACCTACGCCCAGGTACACACCTTCACCCAGGTACACACCTTCACCCAGGTACACACACCTACGCCCAGGTACACATCTTCACCCAGGTACACACACCTACGCCCAGTACACATCTTCACCCAGGTAACACACACCTACGCCCAGGTACACACCTTTACCCAGGTAACACACCTACGCCCAGGTAACACACACCTACGCCCAGGTACACACACCTACGCCCAGATACACACCTTCACCCAGGTAACACACACCTACGCCCATGTACACACCTTCACCCAGGTAACACACACTTAAAGCCAGGTAACACACACCTACGCCCAGGTACACACCTACGCCCAGGTACACATCTTCACCCAGGTACACACCTTCACCCAGGTAACACACACCTACGCCCAGGTACACACCTTCACCCAGGTAACACACACCTACGACCATGTACACACCTTCACCCAGGTAACACACACCTATGCCCAGGTACACACCTTCACCCAGGTAACACACACCTACGCCCAGGTACACACCTTCACCCAGGTACACACACTTAAAGCCAGGTAACACACACCTACGCCCATGTACACACCTTCACCCAGGTACACACACTTAAAGCCAGGTAACACACACCTACGCCCAGGTACACACCTACGCCCATGTAACACACACTTAAAGCCAGGTAACACACACCTACGCCCAGGTACACACCTACGCCCAGGTATACATCTTCACCCAGGTACACACCTTCACCCAGGTAACACACACCTACACCCAGGTACACACCTTCACCCAGGTAACACACACCTACGCCCATGTACACACCTTCACCCAGGTACACACACTTAAAGCCAGGTAACACACACCTACGCCCAGGTACACACCTACGCCCATGTAATACACACCTACGCCCAGGTACACACCTTCACCCAGGTACACACACTTATAGCCAGGTAACACATCAAC
Organism: Labrus mixtus; assembly: GCF_963584025.1. NCBI lineage: Eukaryota > Metazoa > Chordata > Actinopteri > Labriformes > Labridae > Labrus > Labrus mixtus. The sequence goes on along the minus strand of NC_083628.1, from coordinate 17,212,784 downwards.
TTGTGTCTTTAAAAGATTTCTTTCTTTTCTCGCCATAGAATCAGTGTCCAGAAGAAGACGCCTCTTTTCTCTCCAGGTTTTTCTTCTTCTGGTTCAGCAGGTATGAAGGTCAAAGTTGAATAATGAAGGTCAGAGATGAAACACTGAAGGCTACCCTAAACCTTTTATTCATTAATGAATGAATGTATTACACAAATAGGGACAGTGCAAATATGTACATTGACATGTAAATATGGCAGATTGTAGTTTAATTTCCTTTGGCAGGACTACAGATCACCTCCATATTTATTCTATAATCTGTTAATGTATTATTGTATTATTATTCTATTTTATAAATGTTATTTTATTATTATTATTTTATATCCATGGGTTGTGGTAAATGATCAGATGAGGAACATTCAGCTGTTTCTACACCTGCTAATAGTAATAATGATAATAATAAAAACATTTGTCATTGTGTTTTTTTCACGCTCAGTTTGGTGCTTCGGGGTTACCAGCGCCCCCTACAGTCTGAAGACTTGTGGTCTCTACGGGACGAGGACTCATCACTGAGGATCATGATGGACCTGGAGAAGTTCTGGACTCCCAACTGCAAACTGCTGCAGTATGAAAGTTTTTATGACTGAAATATTGAAAAGAGATGTTAAATGTAATTACACAGTGAGGAGGTCGACAGGTGTCGTACAACAGGCTGGCACAAAGTCAAAGCAGGTGAGCAGCTCTAAAGTGAGATGATTGAAGTTTCTGAACAGAAGGAAACAGAAACATCTTTGAAGGAGTCCAAATATTACAGAGAGCAAAGGTGAATGTCTCTGGTGAGAATCAAGCTCGTGTTATTAATGGACAGTGTAGCATCCAAAATGATGCACGCAGAAAGTTAATAATAAGGATCAACATGAAACATTAACATTGAAGAATATGAATCACGATCAAAATGCTGCACACCACCCTGAGATCAGGATGATCTGAAGGACGAACAGAGGTACAATCAGGGTTAGGGGATATGTTTCAGACTCAAGTTGACCAGGCAGAAACCTGGATTAGAACCAGACTCATGTTGAACAGAAAGAAACCTGTATCAGAACCAGGCTCATGTAGAACAGACAGAAACCTGGATCAGAACCAGACTCATGATGAACAGACAGAAACCTGGATCAGAACCAGACTCATGTTGAACAGACAGAAACCTGGATCAGAACCAGACTGATGATGAACAGACAGAAACCTGGATCAGAACCAGACTCATGTTGAACAGAAAGAAACCTGGATCAGAACCAGACTGATGATGAACAGACAGAAACCTGGATCAGAACCAGACTCATGTTGAACAGAAAGAAACCTGGATCAGAACCAGACTCATGATGAACAGACAGAAACCTGGATCAGAACCAGATTCATGTTGAACAGACAGAAACCTGGAACAGAACTACAAAAGGGCATGCTGGGACATTGAGTCTTTCGTCCTTCCACATAAACCGCTCCATGTTTGACTACATGAAGACCAGTTGATGTTTGACCACATAGTTTCACAAGCAGAAGAAGAAACAACTAATATCACTTCAATCTGTGTTTGTTTGACAAAGTTTGGGGAGTGTGAAGGTGTAGCTAATGGTGACATTAAACAGCTGCGAAATAAAGGTCAATCCAGGGGGTACAGCCCCCCCCAAAGGTCATACATTCTATTTGTTTTTGTTCTACAGGGACGAGCCAGCTACGCCAGGACCATACCCGTCCGGCTCCCAGTCCTGGTTTGAACATTCTGCCACTCTGACAGAGAAAACTCACCTGCTGACGAAGAACCAGAAGGGGCAGGGCTATGGCCTTGTTCTCCTGCGTGCTGTGGGACGGAGCTTCGGGCTTTACTTCATGTGTGGGACTCTGTGTCTCCTTTTGCATGATGCCTTCATGTTCACAGTGCCCCAGGTGCTCAGGTAAGTCAAAAGGGTCACCAAGGTCATACAGAGGTCACACCAAGGTCACAGAGCTAACACAGAGGTCATATAGAGTTCATACAGAGGTTTCACAGATCAAAGAGGTCAAGCAGAGGTCTCATAGAGGTCACACAGAGGTCATATAAAGGTCGCACAGAGGTTACACAGATCAAAGAGGTCAAGCAGACGTCTCATAGAGTTCACACAGAGGTCATACAATTGTCGCACAGAGGTCACATAGAGGTCACAGAGGACACACAGAGGTCACACCGAGATAACAGATCAAAGAGGTTGCAGAGATCACACAGAGGTCGCAGAGGTCATATAGAGTTCACACAGGGGTTAGGGGTTTATAGTTGTGTGTCGTTGTTTACAATTGACTGTTGTTGTTTTTCACAGCTGACTTTTGTTGTTCACAGCTGGCTGTTGTTGTTGTTTACAGCTGACTGTTGTTGTTCACAGCTGACTGTTGTTGTTGTTGTTCACAGCTGACTGTTGTTGTTGTTGTTGTTCACAGCTGACTTGTTCACAGCTGACTGTTGTTGTTGTTCACAGCTGATGGTTGTTGTTGTTGTTCACAGCTGACTGTTGTTGTTGTTCACAGCTGACTGTTGTTGTTGTTCACAGCTGACTGTTGTTGTTGTTGTTCACAGCTGACTGTTGTTGTTATGTACAGCTGACTGTTATTGTTGTTCACAGCTGATGGTTGTTTTTGTTGTTCACAGCTGACTGTTGTTGTTGTTCACAGCTGATGGTTGTTGTTGTTCTAAGCTGACTGTTGTTGTTGTTGTTCACAGCTGACTGTTGTTGTTGTTCACAGATGATGGTTGTTGTTGTTGTTGTTGTTGTTCACAGCTGACTTGTTCACAGCTGACTGTTGTTGTTGTTCACAGCTGATGGTTGTTGTTGTTGTTCACAGCTGACTGTTGTTGTTGTTCACAGCTGACTGTTGTTGTTGTTGTTGTTGTTGTTCACAGCTGACTGTTGTTGTTGTTCACAGCTGATGGTTGTTTTTGTTGTTCACAGCTGACTGTTGTTGTTGTTCACAGCTGATGGTTGTTTTTGTTGTTCACAGCTGACTGTTGTTGTTGTTCACAGCTGATGGTTGTTATTGTTCTAAGCTGACTGTTGTTGTTGTTCACAGCTGACTGTTGTTGTTGTTCACAGATGATGGTTGTTGTTGTTGTTCACAGCTGACTGTTGTTGTTGTTCACAGCTGATGGTTGTTGTTCACAGCTGACTGTTGTTGTTGTTGTTCACAGCTAATGGTTGTTGTTGTTGTTGTTCACAGCTGATGGTTGTTTTTGTTGTTCACAGCTGACTGTTGTTCACAGCTGATGGTTGTTGTTGTTGTTCACAGCTGATGGTTGTTGTTGTTGTTCACAGCTGACTGTTGTTGTTGTTCACAGCTGATGGTTGTTGTTGTTCACAGCTGACTTGTTCACAGCTGACTGTTGTTGTTGTTCACAGCTGATGGTTGTTGTTGTAGTTCACAGCTGACTTGTTCACAGCTGATGGTTGTTGTTGTTGTTCACAGCTGATGGTTGTTGTTGTTGTTCACAGCTGACTTGTTCACAGCTGACTGTTGTTGTTGTTCACAGCTGATGGTTGTTGTTGTTCACAGCTGACTGTTGTTGTTGTTGTTCTAAGCTGACTGTTGTTGTTGTTCACAGCTGACTGTTGTTGTTGTTGTTCACAGCTGACTGTTGTTGTTGTTGTTGTTCTAAGCTGACTGTTGTTGTTTACAGCTGACTGTTGTTGTTGTTCACAGCTGGCTGTTGTTATTCACAGCTGACTGTTGTTGTTGTTCACAGCTGACTGTTGTTGTTGTTGTTGTTGTTGTTGTTCTAAGCTGACTGTTGTTGTTTACAGCTGACTGTTGTTGTTGTTCACAGCTGACTGTTGTTGTTGTTGTTCTAAGCTGACTGTTGTTGTTTACAGCTGACTGTTGTTGTTGTGTACAGCTGACTGTTGTTGTTCACAGCTGACTGTTGTTGTTGTTGTTCACAGCTGACTTGTTCACAGCTGACTTGTTCACAGCTGACTGTTGTTGTTGTTCACAGCTGATGGTTGTTGTTGTTGTTCACAGCTGACTGTTGTTGTTGTTCACAGCTGACTGTTGTTGTTGTTCACAGCTGACTGTTGTTGTTGTTGTTCACAGCTGACTGTTGTTGTTATGTACAGCTGACTGTTATTGTTGTTCACAGCTGATGGTTGTTTTTGTTGTTCACAGCTGACTGTTGTTGTTGTTCACAGCTGATGGTTGTTGTTGTTCTAAGCTGACTGTTGTTGTTGTTGTTCACAGCTGACTGTTGTTGTTGTTCACAGATGATGGTTGTTGTTGTTGTTGTTGTTGTTCACAGCTGACTTGTTCACAGCTGACTGTTGTTGTTGTTCACAGCTGATGGTTGTTGTTGTTGTTCACAGCTGACTGTTGTTGTTGTTCACAGCTGACTGTTGTTGTTGTTGTTCACAGCTGACTGTTGTTGTTGTTGTTCACAGCTGACTGTTGTTGTTGTTCACAGCTGATGGTTGTTTTTGTTGTTCACAGCTGACTGTTGTTGTTGTTCACAGCTGATGGTTGTTGTTGTTGTTCACAGCTGACTTGTTCACAGCTGACTGTTGTTGTTGTTCACAGTTGATGGTTGTTGTTGTTCTAAGCTGACTGTTGTTGTTGTTCACAGCTGACTGTTGTTGTTGTTCACAGATGATGGTTGTTGTTGTTGTTGTTCACAGCTGACTGTTGTTGTTGTTCACAGCTGATGGTTGTTGTTCACAGCTGACTGTTGTTGTTGTTGTTCACAGCTAATGGTTGTTGTTGTTGTTGTTGTTCACAGCTGATGGTTGTTTTTGTTGTTCACAGCTGACTGTTGTTGTTGTTGTTCACAGCTGATGGTTGTTGTTGTTGTTCACAGCTGATGGTTGTTGTTGTTGTTCACAGCTGACTGTTGTTGTTGTTCACAGCTGATGGTTGTTGTTGTTGTTCACAGCTGACTTGTTCACAGCTGACTGTTGTTGTTGTTCACAGCTGATGGTTGTTGTTGTAGTTCACAGCTGACTTGTTCACAGCTGATGGTTGTTGTTGTTGTTCACAGCTGATGGTTGTTGTTGTTGTTCACAGCTGACTTGTTCACAGCTGACTGTTGTTGTTGTTCACAGCTGATGGTTGTTGTTGTTCACAGCTGACTGTTGTTGTTGTTGTTGTTCTAAGCTGACTTGTTCACAGCTGACTGTTGTTGTTGTTCACAGCTGACTGTTGTTGTTGTTCACAGCTGACTGTTGTTGTTGTTGTTGTTCTAAGCTGACTGTTGTTGTTTACAGCTGACTGTTGTTGTTGTTCACAGCTGGCTGTTGTTATTCACAGCTGACTGTTGTTGTTGTTCACAGCTGACTGTTGTTGTTGTTGTTGTTGTTGTTCTAAGCTGACTGTTGTTGTTTACAGCTGACTGTTGTTGTTGTGTACAGCTGACTGTTGTTGTTGTTGTTGTTGTTGTTGTTGTTGTTGAGTACAGCTGACTGTTGTTGTCCTCAGCTTGCTGCTGGGATTCATGCGGGACAGAGACGCTGAGATGTGGAAAGGCTTCCTGTTTGCCTCGCTGCTCTTCCTGCTGTCCTGCCTTCAGTCGCTGCTGCACCATCAGTACATGTTTTACTGTTTCACTGTGGGGATGAGACTGAAGACGGCCATCATGGGCCTCGTCTACAGGAAGGTAAGAACACAGTGTGTGTTTGTGTTTGTTTACTCATAGTCTACGTATGTGTGTGTAGATGAAAGAGTCTTCTAATAATTCATCGTCCATCACAATAATGATGGATAATTCAAATTAAGACATTCCATGCAACAGGAAAACAAAGATTCTATTTCTTTCTGAAAATTCTTCTCTCTTGTTGAACCCTGAATTACCCAGAATGCAACTTCACTTGCTGATGGTTGAGCATGAGTGGAGGGAAGGAGGCGATTTTTCAAGTTTTAGCTTTGAATGGTTAAGTGAGGATGTTTCATCTGTAAAACACTATCACATCAAAAATCAACACTGATCCTTACTGACTAACATATTGTTAATAAAGTTTTCTGTATTTGAATCCTCAGTGTCTGGTGATCAGTAGTGCAGCGCGGCGTGGCTGCACCGTGGGAGAAATCATAAATCTGGTTTCAGCGGACACTCAGAAGCTCATGGATTTTGTGGTTTATTTCAATAGCATCTGGATCGCCCCCATAGAGATCTCACTGTGCTTCTACTTCCTGTGGCAGGTTAAACAAATTTCAATATATACGCCTTTTTTGCCTTTTGGCTTAATTGATTAGATGACTGACTGACTGACTGACTGACTGACTGAATGATTGATTGATTGGTTGACCGATTGAAAGGTTAATTGGTTAATTGACTGACTGATTGATTGACAGCTCCTGGGTCCTTCAGCTCTGGCCGGTATCACTGCTGTTGTTCTGATCTTCCCTTTGAACGGCTTCATCGCTAAAATTAGAAGCAAGCTTCAGGTGAAACATTTATTCATTTTTATATTAGAGCTTCTTCCTGAGTTCACATTGAATCCAAATGTTTTCTGCTAATCAGTAAGTGTTCAATCAATTAAATTGAATAAAAATGAATTTACGGATCATTGTCTGTTTGTCAGGAGGTTCAGATGACATTTTTGGATGGTCGAATCAAACTGATGAATGAGATCCTGAGTGGTGTAAAGATCCTGAAGTTTTATGCCTGGGAGGAAGCATTCCTACAACGAGTTTTCACCCTGAGAGACGGAGAACTCCAGGCCCTAAAGAAATCTCAGATCCTTTACTCTGTCTCTCTGGCCTCCTTCAACTCGTCGTCCTTCCTGGTGGGTCTGGATTTACTCCTGGTCTGTTGAACTCAAACTAACTCCTGATTTCACGTTTCTGTAGTTTAAGGATATTTATTGTAGTAGAACATAGAAATGTTCAAATGTTGTCAAATGCTCAAAGGCTAATGCAAGTGAACGTCAAACTGGATCAATACTCATTGGCTGACAGACAGAAAAGATCTCCTGTGAAAAAAACATCTGGGGGCGCTGGTGGCGCAGTGGTTAGTCCATGTATGGAGGCTGTAGTCCTCAAAGCGGGCGGCCCAGGTTCAAATCCAGCCTGTGGCTCCTTTACCGCATGTCATTCCCCACTCTCTCTCTCCCTGATTTCCAGCTCTATCCACTGTCCTATCTCTACATTAAAGGCACAAAAGCCAAAAAAATAAATCTAAAAAAAATAAAATAAAAAGACATCTGGGCAAAATAGAGGGCTTATAGGTTGAAATTTATTATTATTTCAAAATTTAGAAATGCATGTATTCTTTATTAAGAATTGCTTTGTCTTATCTATTTTTATCTATTTTTTAATTGTTTGCATTGGGCAATATCAAGATTTGGTCTCTCCTTTCAAAGAGCTATGTGGCTGAGCTGAGCTATGTACAAGCTGGCAGAGAAGAGACAAGCAGGTTTTAGAGAATCTAGCATAAGCTTTTGACTACATTATAAAATGCTGATTCAGCATTCCAAAAACAGACTCATACTTTGAACACCATTCAATTGGAAACAATGCCATGGCAACAGGACAAGAGACAAGACTTCATCTGTAATGTCTTTATCAAATGCAAAACATTAAAAAAGCAAAGTATGAAGACTTAAAGGGATACTTCACCCGTTGAAAAATGGATCTGTATTGACATTGGGTCATATACTGTATGTAGTAGAAATGTGAAATACATTTTGAAGTTGGTGCCTTCCTGACCAAGAAAAGGCAGAAAGTGTCTTTTTGGTTCATGTGGATGAAAGACACCAACTCCCAGAATGCACGTAATCCCAGATGACGCAAAATGACGATTTTTGCGTCATCAGAAGCTCCTTTTCAGAAAAGAAATACAGATCTTTCCCATCTCGGGTGACAATGAGGACGGGATGCATGACCATTCAAAAATACTACCAGGTTTCTAATGATACAAAGCTTAATGTAAATGGGTGAAGTATCCCTTGAAGGAATAAAGCTGTTTATACTAGAGGTAGAGGAATCAGAAGGGGCTAATGAGAGAGTCTTTAATAAGAATACCTGATGGGAATCCTTGAACAAAACCAAAAATATGTAAATTAACAACACATCCAAAAGGGTGCCCTGACCAAACTTTGGAAAGACCTTGAATATTTGATTTTCTGACTTCTTGTTTGCAGGACAATGGCTTCCTGCACTCATGCATACATTAAATATATATACTAAATATAAATGAAATATTAAAAAAACCTGAGAGAATACACTGTGCTTTGGTAGATGGGTTAAGGCATTTACCACTGGATGTTTTGGTGAGAAATAAGATTTGGAAGTGGACAGTTTTTACAGCGAGGATCGTAAAGAGAGGAAGATCAGGTTTGGAAAAGACCCACAGATACACAGACGTGACGTTGTACATTTGAGCTAATAAATGAAGGTGAACTACAGACCAGTCTAACCTTTGAATGTTTTAATCTCTTGTAGCGCGCAAAATGTTTGAGACACTTTATGACTACAGCAGTGCTAGACCTTATATAATCTTTGTTATAAAGGCCTATATAGATGTTATTTGATTTCCCCCCCTCTCTCTCTCCATCTCAATCCTTCATGTTAACAGATGGGACACGGGTTAATCAATAGAATCAAAAAACATGTGAAGCCGACATCTCTTCTGTTACTAAAAACTAGTTTCTTTCTAAATATTGAGACGGAGCCATCACTACATTGATGTGTGTTTGCTTAATGTTTTGTTTTGCTTAATGTTTGTTAATATTGAAAAAAAAAACAAGTTTCCTTCAAAAGTCATGGTGATGATCATCGAACTTAAAGTTTAAATTAAAACCTGTAAGAAATACAAACATTTTGTTTCATTGTTTTTAAATCTGATTAATATTTATAACTGTGACTCTATTTTGTTCCTAACAGATCGCCTTGTCAGTATTTGGACTTTACGTGTTGATGGATGAAGGAAACGTCCTGGATGCTCAGAAAATCTTTGTGTCTGTCGCAATCATCAACATTTTGAAAACTCCTCTGAGTCAGCTTCCCTTTGCCATGAGCACGGCCATGCAGGCAAGTCAACCAGCCACCTTTGAACCTTAAACAGCAACAGTTGTTTTCCAAAGCATCATTGATCAACCTAAATGTGAGAGTTGAAGAACAGTGAAAGTGCTCTGCTGTCTCTTCATTTCTATTGGTTTAAAAAGTCGGTAACACTTTTTAATAAAGCCTTTTTAATAAAGGCTCATAGTTAATTAACTTTAGTTAATAGTTATTTCACTGTTAACAAACAATGAAATGATAGTTCATAATGTTTTATACTCTTTATAAAGTGTAAACCTTTAAGAGATGGTTTATAAAACATGACTGAGATACATGGAGCAGAGATTTGGAACACTTTGTTCATGGTTAATAAATATTTTGTAAAGCGTCTGTCAACATTAGATGGATGGCTTTTTTACAGTTGGAACTGAATATTAATAAGGTATTATAATTTTCAGTTCCAACTCTATAATAGTCATCCAAATAATGTTAACATATGCTTTTCAAAACCAATGATTGACATCTGCTCCATGTATTTCTGTCATGTTTAAAGATGTTTTAGGAACCATCTCTTAAAGGTTTACAGATAATTAACAAACACTTTATAAAGAGTATAAAAGGTTTGAATGTGTGCAACAATAAACTGTTAACATAAAATGTAGCTTTACAGATAATTAGCAAACATTATGAACTATCATTTCGTTGTTTGTTGACAGTAAAATAACCCTAAAGTTTATTAACTATCGATTTACCCTTTATTGATGATGGTTACTAAAAAGTGTTACCAAAAAGTCACATGATCACATTTGTATTGTTCAGGCCATCATCTCACTCAGACGTCTGGGAAACTTCCTCTGTCAGGATGAACTTAAGCTTGATAACGTGGAGAGACTTCCTCAAAGCACAGGTGTGTGTCACACACACACGAACACACACACCAGTCCAGTATTTGTATTGTTAGCGTAGCAATGTATTGTTAGCGTAGTGTATCATATGGCCTGGTCACAATCAAATTCTTTCTTGGTTGGAAAACTATTTTTAAAGTTTTAAGTTTCCAGGTTTTGATGGTGAATTTTTATATTTTTGGGATTCTGAAAATATGATCACTTACTTTTACTCCTGCTATAATTAAGTTTCTTTGATTAATGTGCCAGCTAAATTGAGCAATGTGAACCATGTGTTAAAAGAAGAGTTGTGTAGAACTATGCAGAGTGCTAGTGGAGATTCAATGTTCTGCCTTCAGGTGGATATGGTGTGAGGGTCGAGGGAGGGACCTTCTCCTGGACCAATGATGGGCCGCCATGTCTGCAGAGGATCAATGTGAACATTAAGACAGGCTCCCTGGTCGCTGTGGTAGGCAATGTTGGCTCAGGGAAGTCATCCTTGCTGTCGGCCATGTTGGGGGAGATGGAAAAGAGCAGTGGCTTTGTGTCCATCAAGGTAACAACACAAAGCATGCATTATAAATATTCTTATCTTTATTTAATTGTAAACGGTTTTTAATAAGAAATTATTTCTTCAAGTTTAAAAGTGTTGGATGATATTTTCAAAGGGGTGGAGCCAGGTAGAAGAACTATCAAATGAATGGACGCCATATTGGAGTGTGTTTGTCAGTTATTGTGATATATTCAAAGCTTTGTGTAGACACAACTATGACCTTTAAAATTACATTTCATCATCCACGTAATAATTTAGAGCGAAGCATTTTGAGTGAACTTTAAAAATATATATTTTATATTATTTATTTCACTTTAAAAATAGCAAACCTTACTTTTAGCTATATTAAGCTATGCTAGCTGTGATAAGAAAGCTGCAAAAACACAACTCTGGTTCAGTTAAAGTTGTCAGACAGCAGTTTTGCTTTCTTTCATCAGTAATTTAAATATCAGTCATCCTGCAATTCCAAACAGACAAAACTAAACATCCAAACACAAAACTCCTCAATTAACCACCTTGACCCTTCAATTAGAATATATATTTATAAAATCAAGAATTTACTCAGAGTCCTCCATTAGTGCTTATGAGGTGTTTTTTTTATTTAACCATCTGTGATTGTTAATAAAGGTGATTTTGAATGTTGCAGGGTTCAGTGGCGTACGTCCCCCAGCAGGCCTGGATACAAAACGCCTCCCTGAAGGACAACATCCTGTTTGGTGGAGACAGGAAGGAGAGTTGGTACCATCGAGTTCTAGAGGCCTGTGCTCTGCTGCCGGACCTCGACATCCTGCCTGCAGGAGACAGTACTGAGATCGGGGAGAAGGTATCAACAGTGACCCCCCCCCACCAAGAGTCTGTGTGGTCTTTGTAATGGAGAGCGAGTCAGAATTAGGGGCTGGGGGGTTTGGGTAAGCACTGTAAAAAAGTGGTTTGGTTATTGATGAGGTATTTTCTGACTGCAGGGTCTAAACCTTTCTGGAGGGCAGAGGCAGAGGGTTAGTCTGGCGCGGGCTGTCTACAGGAAGTCAGATGTTTACCTACTGGATGACCCTCTATCAGCCGTTGATGCTCATGTGGGACAACACATCTTTGATCGAGTTATTGGACCAAGAGGAATCCTAAAAGAAAAGGTGAGCCCTTCTGCTTCTTTGTAGACCTGTACCTGACAGACACCAGGGTCTGATCAAACTGTACCACAACTACTGCACTTCATCATTGTCTCCAGTGCGTTACCATGGACGGTGTCAGTACTTTGGTAATGAACAGTTTTACCTGTTCTCACCAGAGGCTCACCAAAACATATCATGTCTATTCCGGCTGGTCAACACACCTTGAATTACCTCTATGGGTGGCTGTGTCTCAGTGATAGAGTCAGCCGTCACTCAACCAGAAGGTTTTGAGATTGATCCCCAGCCCCTACAGCTACATGTCGACGTGACTTGGGCAAAATACTCAACCCCAATTGTTCCCACTGCCTCATCAGCGGTGTTTTACTTCAACAGGAACAAGAGACCTGAGAACAGGAAACTGTTTTACATACACTTTATTGTATGTGTATTGTAGTTTGTGTTGATATTGTTAAGTGTGTAGTTAGTTAGTTAGTAACATGTGCTGTTTTTTTTTGCAGACCCGGGTTTTGGTAACACACGGACTCAGCTACTTGTCTAAGGTGGACCTGGTCCTAGTGATGGACCAGGGTCAGATCTCTGAAATGGGCTCCTACAAGGAGCTGATGGACAGGAAGGGAGCCTTCGCCAAATTCATCCACACTTTCAGTGTAACCCAGCACAGAGAGAGCTCTGCCCCCAAAGACAAGAGTAACAAAGCACAGCTAAAATTGATCTATACTAACCCCGCAAACAAATACTTCTGTTACTGTTCATTTGGATCCAGATTAGATTCAGCATAGCCAGAAGTTATTATTCCTTGGGTTTGCAGTTTACATTGTAACAAAACATTTTACATATTGAAAATATACAAATGTATATTATTTTAACACTACAACATAATTCCAAAGAAATAAAGCAGGGGAATTAAATTACAGGAACTAAACTCATTTTGTGTTTATATATAACATTTTTTGTAAATGTCTTTGTAGTGTGTTTACATGTGTAATACTGTGCGTGTTTATATGTGTGTTAAAAGCTGTCTGTTTATTTATGTTGGCTTGTAGGTAGCAGGAAGTCGATGTCTCGACTCAGTATGACAGATTTTTCCACCGATCTTTCTCAGGAGCAACTAATCAGGTAAGAACACAAACTACACACCAAGCAGGTACAATACAGACATTTATATATATAAACCTATAGAGACATTTAATTAAAATACTGGCATGTGTAACTATGTGTGTATGTGTGTGTGTTGCAGCTGTGATATGGGCAGTGTTCAGATGATGGAAGCCGTCGATCTGGACGTTGAGGATGCTGGGAAACTGACCGAGGTGGATAAAGCTCACACAGGGAGGGTGAGTTGTGTTTTTATTCATACATTAAAATTAAAGGTTTTTTTTATGAGAAAGTTAACCCATAGACCTACAGAGACATGGCAAACTCCCCCAGGATTCAAACCAGGACCCTAAACCCCCCCTGCTGTGAGCTGACAGTGCTAACCCTCCTTCATCCTTTGTTCCCCCTTGTCACATTAATCTGATGATGAATTCAAAAATAAGAAATCACTGAAGAAGCGTATAAGAGTATTTTTAAAGGAATTAAAGAACATACTTTCATCATGAATTCAGAAAAGGAAAATAAATATATTTACATGTATATATATTTCTGTCACTCTTCTTTAGATTTCTTCTGCAGATTTGTTGTTTGTAGGGTGTATCACTTTAAATAGTTTTTTCTTCTGTGAACAGGTGAAGCTGCAGGTGTACAAAGAGTACTTCAGAACTGTTGGCCTCACCTTCATCATGACCATCGTCTTCCTCTGTGCCTTCCAACAGACAGCCTCATTGGCCTACAGCTATTGGCTGAGTCTGTGGGCTGATGAGCAGCCATTCAATGGCACGCAGAGTGACCATGTGCTGAAACTCAGCGTGTTTGCCGCTCTGGGCTTCACACAGGGTGGGTAAAAGGTGTTCATGTTGTATTAATGAGAGTCAGACTGAAGGACAGACAGGACAACACAACATAGAAAACATAATAGCCAGCCAGCAACACTCTTCTTAAATATTTTACCATGTTTGCAAAATAAAAATACAGCTCCACTCGGTAATGATGGCTCTGCTCTTAAGATGCTACTTGGGTCAGTAAAACATTTTATACACAACCAAAACAATGGAACCCAATGAACGCATCAGCCAGACTACATGAAATATAGCATGCTGCAGACCTCAGTGGTCATGACATTCTTTTGGAGGGTCATTTTACCTCAAATCAGTGTGGCGAAACCCAGCCAACCTGTAAGAATTTTGTAAGAACTTCTGATGTCCACCTCCATAAATATTGTTGCTCATAGCCTGAGTGATTTCAGTGAGTCCTGGTTGAAGTTGTGATTTCAGTATGATGTGACAGCTCAGAAAAGCTGCTTGTATTTCATCTTTAAAATGTTTAAACTATATAAACATGTTACTTGGGTAAACACAGCAATTGATTTGTCTGTGAGCTGTGTGATGGACTGGCCCATTTAAACCAGTTTGTGGAATCTGGATGACTTTGCTGGTTTCAGGGATGGCCATGTTTGGAACGACGCTCGCCATTGCTATGGGTGGTATTGTTGCATCACGTCACCTTCATGCTGATCTTCTGCACAGCGTCCTGCACTCGCCTATGTCTTTCTTTGAGGTGACACCCAGTGGAAACCTCCTGAATCGCTTCTCCAAAGAGATTGACGCTATCGACTGCATGATTCCAGACGGGCTGAAGATGATGTTAGGCTATCTGTTCAAGCTTCTGGAAGTCTGCATCATTCTGCTCCTAGCCACACCCTTTACGGGGCTGGTGCTCCTCCCTCTTAGTTTTGTCTACATCTTCATACAGGTAAAGGCTTCTGCTAAACGATACCATGCTGTCTTAAAGGTTCAGCCTAAACGTATGTTTCTTAAACTGCTTCATGATTTTGGTCTCCAGAGTTTCTATGTGGCTTCTTCGTGTCAGCTGCGACGGTTGGAGGCAGTGAGTCGCTCACCGATCTACAGCCACTTTAATGAAACGGTGCAGGGTGCTGGCGTCATCCGAGCTTTTGGGGAACAGCAGCGCTTTGTCCTGCAGGCTTCCCACTATGTTGACAACAACCAGGAAGCGTATTTTCCTCGCTTTGTTGCTACCAGGTTTACCTAATCTACTCAAAACACACACATAATAGAAGTATTTTAATGTACTATATTAGATATAGAAATGACAACATAGAAATATGTTGTGAAAGCAGAACAGAAAAACAGCAGGAAAGAAATGTTTACACTTAAGCTGTACTTTGTTTGAAGGCCGATGTATTTCATACAGGTCATGTATACAGTTATGCAAATATTTTAGTATTTAATGTCTGTAGTTCATTAATTTGATCTCTTTCCGTCAGATGGCTGGCGGTGAATCTGGAGTTTTTAGGGAATCTGTTGGTTTTGGCTGCAGCCGTGCTGTGTGTTCGAGGTCGGGATGAACTCAGCCCAGGCATCGTTGGATTGGCAGTGTCACACTCTCTCCAGGTTAAAAATTTGTTTTACTATTTTCAAACCTTTCTACTCCAATGGTTTAAAACATGGAAATGATTCATTCAAATGATCAATTAGACATTTTTTTCCATTACAACCAACAAAGAATGTTTCTTCAACAAAAGAAAACATTTCCAATAAAGCAAATGCATTGACACAGTATTTAGAACACTAATTAAAACCCCAGTTCAGAGATATTGACAGAAACTTGATGTGTCAGATCCCCTAACCCTATAGCAGCATAACTAGGAGCTGCTCTCTACCTGCTCCAGCCCTAAATATAAGATTTTTCAAAAAGGACATTTTGAAGCCCATTCTTGAAAGTACAGAGTGTGTCTGCCTCCTGGACCCTGACAGGAAGATGATTCTAAAGGAGAAGGGCCTGAATATCTGAAGGCTCTACCTCCCATAGTACATTTAGAGACCGTAGGTACCTGGGTAACCCAACCCTAACCCTAGAGAATTACAGTAATCCAAACTGGAGGTAACAAATGCATGAATTACTTTATCTGCATCATTTTGCGTCAGGATATGCCTGATTTTAGATATACGTATTACTAAGGTAAAAATAGACTGTCCTTGAAATGTGTTTTATGTGAGAGTTAAAGGACATATCCTGATCAAATAGGACTCCTAGATTCCTAACAGTGGTGCTAGATGGCAGTCTGATACGATCCAGTTATATCAAACTTAGAGCAAATGATCCTTCACTGGACCCTCAGAAGCTGGATGTGTCTGGTTTTGCTTGAAGATGAAATCAGAGATTTTTCTGCCTTTTTTGCTCCAATCAATTAGTTGCAGATAGGATGTTTTCCCCTTGAGTCATATCAGGAAATGTTCAGATAAATCATGGTGTTTGTTTTTTTATGTGGTTTTTCAGGTGACAGGAATTCTGAGCTGGATTGTTCGATCCTGGACTGATGTGGAGAACAACATTGTGTCTGTGGAAAGAGTGAAAGAGTATGATGAGACACCCAAAGAGGTCTGCTGCTGTACAACATCTAATTTAAATCTAGCTCCTGGTTCAACAATTATGAAACTTCTTTATTGAATGTTAAGAATGTAGAAATGTGTCTTTTGTTTCCCCAGTGTTTTGAGTTTTTACTTTTGTTAAACAGGCAACATTGTTCATGAGTTTTGATGATAAATCTGCCGATCTGATGTGTGTGGGACATTTATTGTATCCCACCAGGCAGCATGGACCCTCGAGGGCATTTTGCTGCCGACTGCCTGGCCGACCTCAGGAAACATCCAGTTTGAAGACTATGGACTACAGTACCGTAAAGGTTTGGACTGGGCTTTAAACGACATCTCCATCAACATACAGGACAGAGAAAAGGTAAGAAATTATCTGAGTCATCAGAAATATTCAGAACAAAGCCATAAAAACTGTATTAAAAAACACAAATATGTAACACTAATGTAGTCAGTTAGGCAACAACTGCAGTTAATGATTTTTACATGATGTGTACTATAAAAATTGTGACCTGAATATTTATTGATTAAAAATCAAATATGCAGGTCGGAATTGTTGGGAGGACAGGAGCTGGGAAGTCGTCTCTGGCTTTGGGAATCTTCCGGATTCTGGAGGCAGCAAAAGGACGAATCTTCATTGACGGGATCAACATCGCTCATATCGGCCTTCATGATCTTCGCTCCAGAATTACCATTATTCCCCAGGTCAATACTGCAGTCAGCTCCTCAAGTACTTTGTGTAGTTAGTGCATCAGGCAGTGAGCACTTCAGCTAAAAGTATTTTATACTTTGTATCAAGTACTTTTAGTAAACACTTGTGGTCACTGAAGCTGTGTAACTGTTGAATTATAGAATTTAATTAACCTTGTGTGCAACTGGGTAATAACACAAATGTTTCTTTGTGGTCACGTTAAATGTTTTACAGACCAAATTCTGTTCTCTTGCAGGATCCTGTTCTGTTTTCAGGTTCTCTCAGGATGAACCTGGACCCCTTTGATTCGTATTCAGATGATGATCTGTGGAAAGCTTTGGAACTGGCTCATCTCAGTAGCTTTGTGTCTGCACTTCCACAAAAACTAAACCATCAGTGCTGCGAGGGAGGAGAGAACCTCAGGTAGATCCACACAACACACCTAGACTAGAGTTACCATATCCCCCTTCACATTTTTTTATTGACGGACTGATTCTGAGATTTATTTATTATTTTTAAGTTTACCCTGAAAAAAAATATTTCTGACTTGAATTTCATTTATTTTAAATTCTATTAATTGTTTATTGAAATTATGTATTTAACTTGTTTTCTTTCTGCAGTCTTGGTCAGCGGCAGCTTCTGTGCCTGGCCAGAGCTCTCCTGAGGAAGACAAGGATCCTGGTTTTGGATGAAGCCACCGCAGCTGTGGACCTAAAGACAGACCAACTGATCCAGTCGACCATTCGCACTCAGTTTAAGGACTGTACAGTCCTTACCATTGCTCATCGCCTCAACACCATCATGGATTACAGCCGGTACCATCTGAAAAGCATTTGTTCCTTTCCACCAGGAGAACAGTTGTCATTTGTTTTTCCATGTTTAACTTCTAGGTGAAAATAACTGTTTACATCAACAGTTACTGCAAGTGTGTCGTCTTTCTTTCCTCAGGGTCATCGTGATGGACAGAGGCTCCATTGCAGAGATGGACTCTCCCTCTCAGCTGCTCCACATGCACAGTCACTTCTATCAGATGTGTGTAGAGGCTGGTGTAGCCTGATGCTCATCTCCAATCAAACCAAAGACATTATCCAGATTTATAATGACTAACTTTCAGTTAGTTGTTCAAGTTCCTTAACATCAGAAAATCTGTTTGAGCTTGTTTAATGTTTTGCTAGTTTTCAAGACTTTCAGATTTTTTTTTTTTACCTAGCTGCCTTATTCAAAAGATTAAAAACAATTCAAAATGAACAAAGCAATAACTTGTCTAAACTATACAGCTCCACCTGAGAAATGTCTTTGTTTATAAGGGTCATTTTAAGGTCTGTTTTATGTCATGAAAAAAAATTCTGTTTAATAAAAGAACTGTAAGATTCTGCTACGATTGAGTTTTTGAGTTTGGACCCTAGGTTATAGAGATGAGGGTAGGTTAAGGGGATGAATTAGGATAGGGGAAGGGGACCTATCCCACTGTACGGGAGACAGGAAATGCTCGGTCCATCCCCCTGTTATTCCCATTCCATTCCCCCCAGGAAGACCACTTATTGTGTGGTGGTGGTCTGTCTTCGGTACGGTAACGGGGGTAACCCTCTCGCCGGCCGTACTGTACCTCGGTCCAGTAGCCGTCATATGCAGGGCTCAAGATGGCCGAGTGTGACTTTTTATTAAATACCCAAATGAATAATAATTCATAATAATAATTTTTAATAAAAAAAATGAAAAAAATGAATTTAGTTTTTAGAAAAACTTTTAAAATGAAATAAAAAAAGTTTTCAATCAAAATTCTCCATAAATGAAATCAGTAAATGCGCGTAGGTCTTCTTCAGGCTTAAGCACAAAATATTAAAGGTGCTGAGTGAGAGGCTTGCAGACTGCCAGACTAAATCTTAGCGGTGGATAGTTTTATAACTATTATACTACTAAATATGTAAAGCATCACATTCCCGCAGAGCTCCCGCTACACACGTCCTACATCGTCCGCGTCCACCGGAAGTCCTCAGCTTTCGTTTTCTGACCTAGTCTGTGAACGATGTCCACCGTCTTTCGTAGTTGCTCGGTTGAGAGGGCACAATGTTGGACAGGATCTTAATCACAACCTCTCCGGTGTTTTGCCCCTCTTTTTCAGGCATGCCATTTAGCTGTAGCGCCCATCTCTGCTTATATCTTGCATGCTCCAAACATGCTTCACAAAGTTCTGTGATTTATTTTTGTAAAGTGGCCATCTGTTGCTTCAACTTGCCCACGTCTTTTATTATCCCTTTCAGGGCTGATGTGTTAGCGTCAGTTATTTTCACGACCACTTCTGTATTTTTCTTCAGTTGCCACTCCAAGGCTTGGAAGTGGTCATTCTGAGTGTCAAATTTGCGTGTTAAACTTTGAATGGCATTTAATATAACATTACTGGAAATGTCTTCCTTTTTTTTTTACTTACTTTTTTGGGTTCGGGCTCTTCAACAAGGTGTGATGTCTTGACTTGATGTGGGTCTTGAGTCATTATTTCTTCCAGTTCCATTATGGAATCATATCTGTGCCAAAAAAATCTAACAAAACTTTGAGAGAGATATAATCTCACTGAAACAAAAAAAAATTGCTTGCAATTAAAATATTTGCGTAATCGTGTAAATAATCAGCCTTTTACTTTTCTTATCATCAGTCCTTTTGTTTACAGTTCCCTCTTTTTCTTTCTCACTGATCAGACTTTTGCTCTCACTGTCAGCTTTCTCCTTTGCGCTGCCTGACTTGCGATTCTGGCACAAACCTCTCAAGTGGATGTGCTTTTTGAGGAATGCGTCCCCATTGGCTAATGAGTTTTTGAGTGACAGCTCAATGCCCCGGACGTTCCAGGAAGTCTTTTTAATGACTGACCCGCCCCCGTCTTCATGATAAGTGAAACTTATCAACAGCAGCGGAGTTTAAAAACGTAGAAAAGATGGACATTAAAAAGACGCTAAACGGACAGTCGGACATTTAAACAGTTTGTCATGACAATAATCTTACTTCTGACATTATGTTTAACTCCTTTACCACTGTTTCTTGTTTCACTTGCAGTCAAAATTACAAATTTTAAATGAGTTAAGATTTTCATTTCCCTTCATAAATGAATGCTTGAAATAAGCATTATAACAATGTGTAGTGTAAGTGTAAGATAACATCTGACAGTGAAAATGCCATGTCACGTCAATAATCCATATATATTTTAAATGTAATTTTACCTTCATATTATGGCCTTTATCCACAACAGTATCTTTTACTCTAATATTGTACTTCATATTATAATGTATGGTATTTGTGCTCTGCTTGTATTTTAGACAAAATATAATCGTAATGTGTTGGTACTTTATTATTGTTTGCAGGAGGACTCTGTGGCTGAGGGGGTCAACCAGGTAGAAAGCCTTGAAGAGGGCTAAAGTGAGGACTATTCTCACATGGAAGATGTAGAGGGGCATGGAAGTGAACCATTTCCAGAAAAAACTGAGTACTTGCTGCTAAAAATTCTGGCCATGGAGATTTTGTCATGGCAAGCCCCTTAAAATATTTCAGACGATGCTGTCACATCACTTCTTTTGTGCATCAAACAGTTTATGTGGATACTTGGTAATGTCCTTTGTGTTGATTCACTCACCACATTCTCAAGCAGTATCCCAAAGACTTTATTTTCATTGAGGAAATGGACAGGCATCGTCCGGGACAATTTCTTGCAGTATGTGGTTTGCCCAAAATGTATTGATGGTATACATGCTATGTGCTCAGACGGGATGGTGAGAAGGTATGCAAGACGTGTAGCCACGTCCCATTCTACAAGCACCCACAGAAGAGGTCTGCTCTGAGGAGGCAGTGTGGCTCTGCCTTGCTACGGAAGGCAAAATCTTTGAGTGGCACAGAGTATGTCTATCCAATACGATCTTACTGTTACAACAGTGTTATACAGTCTCTGACATCACTCGTAAAAAAAACCTGGATTTAGAGAAAGATGTGAAGAATGGTCAAAGATGGAAATACCAGTGAACGTGTTAGGAGATGTATATGATGGAAAGGTATGGCAGGATTCTCAGTATGTTAATGGAGAGCCTTTTTTAGCAGAGCCATATGATTTGGGCGTGATGCTGAATGTGGACTGATTCCAACCCTTCAAAAATGCACCTTATTCAATTGGGGCCATCTACTTGGTAATTTTGAACTTACCTCGTGAAGATCGTTTTAAGGAGGAGAATATGAGTCTTGTTGGACTGATACCTGGCCCAAAGGAGCCATACTTAAACATAAATGTTTTCTTGGACCCCTTGGTTGATGAACACCAACAACTGTGGCATGCCATCGTGATTGAAGATGGCTCTCCCACGGGTTATCAGGTTTACAGAGCTGCTCTGCTTTGTCTGTCATCAGACATCCCAGCAACTCGAAAATGTGGAGGCTTTGTTGGGCATGGAGCAGAGGCATTTGAAATATTCATGGCCTATTTACCTGTCCACCATTGTGTCTTTTTTCTTGAATTTCACAGTCACACATGTGTGATTGTAACACATTGTATTTATTTCATCTTACAGGGTGCCACAAGTGTTTGAAGACATTCACAAAGAAAGAATTTGGTGCAAAAATTGACTACTCTGGATTTGACCAATCTTCATGGGTGCCACGTACATCAGCGGAACACACACACTATGCTGGATTATCCAGACGGGCAAAGTCAAAGTCAGAACGGAAAATAATTTAACATGAGTATGGAGCAAGATGGTCAGAACTTTTCCGCCTGAATTACTATGATGACATTCGATTTTTCGTCATAGATCCAAATCACAACCTCCTTCTTGGAACAGCAAAACATGTATTGCGACTTCGGACAGAACATGGGATTTTGACAACAAAGAATGTTGATGATCTTAAAACTAGGGTGGAAAACATCAAAGTGCCACATGAGGTTTGAAGAATTCCATCACGAATTGCATCTGGCTTTGCAAGTTTTATAGCAGATCAATGGAAAAGCTGGACAACCACTTATTCCTTGTTTTTTTTTTCTGAAGGGTCTTATCAGCAAAAGACACTACGACATGTGGTTTCAGTTTGTGCAGGCCTGTATCATACTCTGCTCTAAAGTTATATCCACCTTAAGACCTGGAAGTATCAGATAGATACCTGCAGACATTTTTGGCAAAGTTTGTTGAACTGTTTGGCCCATTCCACTGCACCCCTAATATGGATCTACATCTTCATTTAAAGGAGTGTGTTTTGGACTATGGACCAGTTTATTCATGCTGGTGTTTTTTATTTGAGCGCTTTAATGACATACTGGGAAAGTCTAATAACAACAATCGTTCAATTGACGTCCAGATAATGAGGCAATTACAACAGAGTCAACAGCTCAGCATGTCATGGCCATGCGAATATGAAACTGAATTTGCTTGTATTTTGGGTGGTAAAATGGTTGGGACTTTGTCACGCGATATCGTAACTGATGTTGTTTATGTGAAGCACACTGTTTTATTTTCAGCAGAAAGACTTTTGTTGCAGAACTGCACTGCGGTGCTAGTTTCTCCATTCCACCAGATTGTCTTGGATCAGCAAGACAGATATGCTATGCTGACTAAAGCCCCGTTTCCACCAAGCAATTCGGTTCGTCACAGTACGGCACGCATTTTGTGGTGTTTCCACTATCAAAAGTCGGGAAAGGTCCCCAAATTACCGTCCCGTACTGTTCTCCTTTTTGCTACCCTTCTGTTGGGGTGCCAAGTCAACTGATCCGACCCTAAAAGGTGGAGCTAAACACTGCAGTCCGTTGATTGGTTGAAAGAATCGTCACGTCCAGTGCGACAGCTGTAATAAAGGACATACACATAACTCGGCTATATTTTTCCTTGCAGCAAACAGCCTTGTCTGAAACAAAGCTTCATTGCGTTTTGTAACAAAGAACCACAAGCCAATGAGAAAGACCACAAATTGCTGGATGTCCTCCATCGTAGCTCTTTGTTTACTGTGTCGTGTTCTTCTTCGTCAAATATATTAGCGGGGTATACTGTGTCGCACTGCTGTGATTTCACGCTATTACGTAGCTGATGCAGCTATCAGCATCCGGCTTACACGCCGCCTACCAAAAAAAAAGAGTACAATAACTATGGTTGGCTGTGGAAGCGCAAACAGTATCAGGCTTTACCGAACCAAACCGTACCAAACTGTACTGATCCATACTGGACCGCTCGGTGGAAACGGGGCTTATATAACATCAGATGTACCCTGACAACTGTATCATTCAGGTTGACTGTTGTACTCTATAAAAGATCTAGAGCAACAAGATCAGCATATGTGTATGCTAAGTGGTGTGATGTAACAGTTTTGAGGAACCCATTATTGACCCTCTTTTTTGCTGGGCTTGTCTCCTGGCGTACCGGGGATGCTCTCATTGAATTGCCTCTATTCAGTTGAGCGGGTAGGCGGAGGGATTTGCTGTCGCAGGCAAAGGGGACTCTGTTCCATCCCTTTCCTCAGGGACTGAGGCTCTGGGCCTGGCCCCTGAGAGGACCGAGCTGTTAGCCATGGGGCTGTCACAGTTGGTGGTCCAAACTCTGCAGGGTGCTCGTGCCCCGCCAACGAGGGCGCTCTATGGGCACAGATGGAGGGTCTTTCTGGCATGGTGCAGGGAACATCAGGTAGATCCTCTGGCATGCTCGGCGCCGGAGATTCTGCAGTTTTTGCAGGAGCTCCTGGATGCGGGGAAGTCGCCCTCCACCCTCAGGGGTATGGTGACAGCTATCAAGGCAGCCCGTATAGGAGACGATACCGTTTGTCTGAGGAAGTTGGCGACCTTGTGTCCCAATTCCTCAAGGGGGCCAGAATACATATGGGCCGTCCTTGTAGACCTTCTCTCCCGCCTTTAGATTTAGAGCTGGTTCTACAGGCTCTGGAAAGGACTCCGTTCGAGCCCCTGGATTCAGTTGACTTGAAGTGGCTATCCCTTAAGACTGCTCTTCTCTGAGTGAAGAGACTATCTCTCCGGCTCGAGGCCACTCAGGGATCTGTTCCATCAAAATTTTAATCAGTAAGAGTGTGGCACACAGGTGCTCTTTTACTGTCATTAGCCATCTCACAGGTGGATTGTCTTAAAGCTAATTGTCCACAACGTCACCTGACCCCGTGGTCAGCCCCCATACATTTGGAATATGTAGTGGAGAAATAGTCTCTTCACTCAGAGAACCATGGTTACACTTTGTAACCTACATTTTTCACCTATGGAGGGTAGATCCAAGGATTCCAAAAAATAGTTTATTTCCTGGTGGCCAGTTCTCTGTGGCTCCCTATACAAATCTCTGTAGTAGTTTTCAAAGATGCGTTGTATATCCTCTAGCTTGTGACAAACGTTTTTAGTTGTAGGGTCCCTGATTTCAAATAAGGCAGTCTCTGCCTGATGCTTCATTAGTCTCCACGCGAGTGGATCTAGAATTGCGGGTACATTTCTCGTCTCCTAGAAAAAAACCTTTGTTTTTGTTCCCCAAAAAAATCTTTATTGAATCTGTTTTTAATAATAATATTAATTATATTAAACTTTAACTAATTAAGATGTTATTCAATATTTTTTGCATAATTTATACATAAAATATTGAATAAATGATTCCCATCCCACCCATTATTGACTGTCTCCGACTCCTGATTCATTAAGGTCAAATTAAAATGTAAAAATGACGTCAAATTTTTTATTTATTTTTGCTTACTCTATTTAAAGTCTTAAAATAAATTCCATGAAATATTAAATTTATGTATTATTTAAAATTTTACTTAAAAAAAAAAATATTTTTGTCTGTCCGTATGTTCGCGTCAACTGTTACCTCTGTTATAAAACTGCATTAAATCTCCAAAGTGTTCACATAAAACACATTTGACCAGCGCACAGTGATGTCACTTCCTGTGGCGAGAAACCTCTGGAAGACAGTGAGGTATGTCCATCTTTCTTCTCTTATTATTTAGTAATATGTTGAGAAATCATCAACAGTAGATTAATTATTCATCAATCTGTTGTGTTAATATTCAGTGATTATCTCAGTAAATTGAAAAAGTATATATATATGATGAAAATCTATTAAATTTGGTTTTAAGAAATGCTAGCTGATATCTGGTGTGAGGTTAGCATATGGAGTAAAAGTACAAAACGGTGGAAAATGATAACCCTAACCCAATTTGATTGTAAGAGAGTTGACGATACGTAACAGAGTCACATTTAAGTATTTGGCAATAATTGATATTATTGATTATTATTATTGATTATCATTGATTCTAGGTTATTTTACTGCAACAAGTACATCTGTGTTATACAATTTCAGGATAAGGAAGTGAGTAATTTATCTTCTAGGGAGACAAATCTTTCAGCAGCTGAAAGGCAGTACAAGGCCCGGCGAGATGCCGACCCTGAAAGGAAGGCAGAAAATTTGAGCAAAGACAGGAATAGATGAAAGAAAAGGAGAATTGCAGGGCATGCAAGCACGGTTGCAGAGTTGGGTGAAAGGGAGAAAAGATCAAAGCGCAGGTATTGGAGAGAGGCACAGCAGAAGTGCAGAACAAGAAAGCTGAGACTTGTAGAGATGACACCACCACAAAGTCCTGAACAACAGACATCCAGGTTAGATCAGTGCATATGTCCATGATTCCATAATATTTTGAGTGACCGAACAGTAACTCACTGTAAGAATGAGAAAAGGAAAATAATTTTTTTGAAAGGAAAGGAAAAATAATTGAAAAAGGCTACTAAATTCAGTTTTAATATAAATGTGTTTTTATCATTTCAGACAAAAGCTGTCAGGAAGAAGAAAAATAAAACGGGAGAACTCCAAATTACAATTTAAGATTTCGCTGAAAAAGAAAACAACTGCTGTCCGAAAATACCAGAAACGCATCCAGAGACTGACACCTGTGTCTGACTCCCCTCGATCAAAAACACGAAAACAAATAGGAAAACATAAAGTCCCTGCAGAAATTCAAAGAACTCTCCTTTATCACAACGTGCTGATAGAAAATATAAGAAAGAAGTATCAAGACACAAAAGAAGAGAGAGTGTGTCAGATGATATCACGGATTGTGTCAGGAAAGATAATAAAAAACTACAAATTACAGAAAACAACACAGATCTCACTTGGTTTTTCAAGACAGCGGTTTGGAAAGAAAAACCAAAGGGACCTGTCTTTTCAAAGAAGAAAATATAGATCCAGACAAAGCGAGCTCCAAAAGGAGGTAAAATAATTATTTTTGAGAGATGATGTCAGCCGCTTGACTGCAGGAAAAAATCAAACAATCACAAGAGGAAAAGCAAAAATGCAGAAAAGGTTTCTAAATGATACCATAAAGAACCTACATCACAAATTCCTTCTTGAGAATCCATCAAGTCAGCTGTCATATGCACTTTTCTGTTTCACGCGTCCTTTCTTCATGCTCTCCAGCTTCTTGGCACAACTGACTTGGAAATCATCTCCAACTCATTAAGTCGTGACGCTGCAAGCAAAGAATGCATGTATGGAGCATGTGACAAATGCAGAAGCAATGTCTATCAGTTCAGCTGTGACTATGATGCTGAAACACCGGTGAGGTTCACTCAGTGGACAACTGACCTGGCAGAAAGGAGGAAGAAAAACAAAGACAGTGAAAAAGAATCACAACCAGTCCGAATGACTGTGAAAAAGGAGATGGAAAGTTGTCTAGGAGACCTTAATGAGATGTTTCAAAACCAGCTGAGAGTTTTCATGAGACATCAATTCAACATCAAAACACAATACATTCACTACCGTGAGCTCAAGAAAAACATGAAATCTCATGAGTGTTTGATCCACATTGATTTCTCCGAGAATTATGCATGTAAATTGTCAGCAGAGATTCAGGCAGTTCACTTTGCATCCTCTCAGAAGCAGGCAACTCTACACACTGGGATCCTTCAAGTGGGTGAAGTGGACAAACATTTGTGCTTTACATCCATCTCAGCATCAAAAGAGAAAGGTCTACCTGCTATATGGACACTCCTGTCCCCTGTTCTGGACCACATAAAAACCCATCACCCATCAGTAACTGTCGTTCATTTTTTTAGTGATGGACCGTGTACCCAATACCGCCAAAAGGGCAACTTCTACTTGTTGAGCACGGAGTTGTACAAGAAGGGCTTCAAGAAAGGAATATGGAACTTCTTTGAAGCAAGTCACGGAAAGGGAGCTCCAGATGGAGTGGGTGGGATTTTGAAAAGAACAGCAGACAGATTAGTTAGTGCAGGGAAAGACATTCCAAATGCCATGCAGCTGTATGAGTGTCTTCTGAGTTCCCAGACCTCTATAAAGCTGTTCTTTGTTGATGAGGAAGCTGTGGACAAAGCTGTAAAGAAGATGCCAAAAGTACTCCCAGTAGTTCCTTCGACAATGCGCCTTCATCAGCTGATCACTCTGACACCAGGAAAGGTCATCTACAGAGATGTCAGCTGTCTCTGTTCAACTAGGCAGATACTTGAGTGTGCATGTCACAACACACAAAGGTTTGAATTTGATGTCCAGCCCAGCCTTTATGTCCCCACTGAAGAGCAACAAGTGCAGGCAACACATGACATCATGTGGGACGGCAGAAATGTCATTGGGCAGTGGTGTTTCATCAAATATGATAATGACATTTATCCTGGGACCATAGTCGAGGTCAACGAGACCCATGCAAAGGTCAAATGCATGCACAATGTGGGGAGGAATTGCTTCTTTTGGCCAAACCCTGTGGTATCTCTTCAATGATGTCCTCAGAATCATTCCACAACCAACCGCTGTGACGGGACGTCATGTGGAGATAGACTGAGAAATATGGGCCGAAATTGCTGCCGACTAGCTAAAAATAGTGAAACATGGATGCCAGGTTTCCTGAATGCATAATGGTCTTGGATGCAGGGTTCTAAATTAACTTTTTTGATCACAAGCCAATCAGAATTTCCACTAGCCAAATTTTTTCCGGTGAAAATAAGATAAATTATGAGTGCCACTGAATGCATTTGATCATTTTATTAACATTGTTGGCATGAAAAACACATTACAACGCCCCCAGAAGTCCCAACCACCGCCGCATTTAGTTTAACCCTTAGAACTAGGCGGGTTGGCGGGTGTTAATTTAGAACCCTGCTTGGATGATGGGCTTAGTTCTAGTGTTAGAGTTGACTTGTTATTGTGTTTGCCACTGGTTTTGGGCTTAGTTCTTGGCTGTCAGTATTGTACGAGACACACACTGTTATTATTCAGATTCATGAAATATTCATATCCCAGATGTATTATTTAGGATTAAAAAATATTGGGTGGTCAACTCTGTTATGCACGTCATATGTTACCATCAATGTCAACTCTGTTTGTGTTATGTTTTTATTTAAAAATGATGCTTAAATGTTTTATTGTTATCAAATTGATGAGAAAGTGTGTAATAACTAACATATTTACCACAATAAATTACAATTTATTTAATACATTTTTAAAGCTACATTTAATGAAAAAGGACATGATCTTGACATCTTATCAGTTAAATGCATTGGCATAGTTTACGTTTGAGTCTCTTATCAGTCTAAAAGTTTCATTTATGGATATAAAGACAAAAGTTATCTTAGTGAGGGCAAGGTTTTAAATTATATATTGTTATTTTACTCTATATAATTGACCCAATTTGATTTGACTTTACTGTTAGTATGTTGTTTTTGAGAATAAATATGTTAAATCATATAAGTTTGAGGTCAGAAGACAATAAATATGCAACATTAAGATTGTGTTCTATCAGAATAAAAAAGTTGAATTCGAAAAAAATCACCAGTGTTTCCCGTATTTTTTCAATACCTGAAATGTACCCACAATTCTGGAATGACTCAAAACCTTTGCTTGGCAAATTTAGCTTTTTTCTCTAATTCCTCTTCGTATATGTCATGAACGGTTGGAAAACAAGGAGAGGTAGACCCAAGTGCAGAATAAACTAAAAGTATTTAATAATCAAAAAGGCCAAAGGCAAACAAAAACTTACTTCCAAAAGTTCAACAAAAAACACACGGATCAAAAAACGGAGCCACACAGGAGCACGAGCAAAAACTGACACTGCAACATACAACAATCAACACTGGTTACTTACAACATACAATGAACTGACAACACGAGGGAAGGAACACAGAGAATAAATAGACAGGGGTAATCAAACACAGGTGAGACTAACAAGACACAGGTGAGGACAATCAGGGCAATCAAGGCAGGGAGAAACACAAGACCAGAAACACTGAGGACAATACAAAATAAATGATGAAACACTAAACACACACAGAACTCAAGATTCTAACAAAACACACTAGAACACAGAGATACACAAAGATAATAAATAACAAAATAAAACAGAAAACACTGAAGACAAAACTAGTTAACCATCAACACTAGGAAACATTAACACACAAAGGAAACAAGCAACACTGGGATAAAGCGGGGAAACTCAAATACAAAACACAAAACCAAATCATGACGGTATATTTTGTTTATTTACTTTTAACCTTGTGGTTTAATATATTAGAGTTTCCCCCTTCACTATGTTCCTTCTCTAAGATTTTTAAATGTTATTTTTTAAATCTGGCAGCCTCTACCTTTCTTTTTTTTCTATGTATAGGATATCAGTTTTCCTCTGATCACTGATTTAGCAGCATCCCATAAAACACTTTGCGATATGTCCCCATTATTGTTATTATCCATGTACTGTTTAAATTCCTTCTGTAAGTATTCCTTACATACTTTGTCATTCAGGATACTTGTATTAAGTGGCCAGTGTTTTTCTTTTTCATGTCTAGATGCAAAGTCAAATAAACAGCTGAGTAAACAGAGACGTCTCTGATCCTTGTTCTACAGTCTTTGAGTCTATGTCTGTCTGAGTTATAAGTAAAAACAGTAGTCAATTCTTGAAAGAACATTATGGCTCGCTGAGGAGAATGTAAATTGTTTTTCTGTTGGGTGAAGGTCTCTCCATACGAAAATCATTCCCAGTTCCATCAAGGCAGGCATCCCCCCGTTTCTTCAGGTCCTCTGCTGCATCAGCCGCCAACCTGTAGGAAACTGTACAGGAGTGGAAAAACACTCGTAGCTTCCGGTGGTGGCGTTTGAAATCGTATTCCTTTATCGCTGAGCATCCTTCTAATCTGTGTATACCCCTTCCTTTTAGCAAGCGTTTCTGCAGGGTAGTCATGGTCAAAATAAATCCTCCTCTCACCGTGGAAAAAGCATGCGGAGTGCAACACCAGTTTTTTAGTTTTATACTCCTGGAAGTAAACAATCACTGACCTGGGTTGCGTCTCCTGTGGCGGCTTGGAGCCGAGAGCTCTGTGGCACCGCTGTATTCCTAGGTCAATTTCAGCAGCCGGCTGCAGCTCTTTTCTGATAAAGTTGCTAACAAATTGCTGGATGCTGTCCTTCTCAGCTCCCTCGGGAATGCCATAAATGCAGACATTGTTACACCTTGAGTGTGCCTCCAGGTCCGTTAGCTTCATCTGAAGGCTTTCCTGTGTTTGTAGTGACTGGCACAGTGCCTCCCTAAAATCCACTGTAAATTGTAAATGCACTTGAGCTTATATACCGCTTTTTTAGTCGTCAAACTACTCAAAGCGCTTTTACACAGCATGTCACACCTACCCATTCATAGCTATTCACACACTGATGGCAGTGGTTGCTATGGGGACTACAGATGAAAAGTAGCGTTTTGGCTAATTCTGGTATTTTCACCCATGTATAATCATGTGTTTTATTAATTTGCACTGTCCCCTTTCTTAAAGGCTTTATATCTATTTTTCCCACGTAATTTAATAGAAATCAAGTATATCCTCTGAAAATAACTCTGTGAGTCATGACTGTCTACAATGGGTGTAACACCCGAGTCCCACAGTCTGTGATGTTTTCCGAGTCATATCTTCAGTTTGTTTACATCGCCCGGACGGCGGCTGACTCCTCCCCTCACATATAAAAGTTGTTTAATTGAGGGACTAGAAAAAAGAAGAATAACATACTGTACTCACTGCTTAACTGTGTTTCTAGATCACGCTCATTTCAGGTAAATTTACATGCAGTGTGAAGATACGAGCATAATAAAGATCGCTAGCATTAGCATGCTAACACAACAATGCACCGGTTTGGTTTCATGCTGGTGCTCAAGGGCGACATCTGCTGGATCCTGGAGATGGTCCTCCCTGGAACGTGACCTTAGTGGGAGTGGCCTGCGGCGCTGTGCATTCTGGGATTTAGTGTCTTTCATCCACGAGCCAAAAAAAGACTTTCTGCCTTTTCCCAGTCAAGAAGACACCAACTTCAAAATTTATTTCACATTCCTACTACATATATGACCCAATGTCAATACAGATTCATGTTTCAACGGGTGAAGTATCCCTTTAAATGTCTTTTAATGGGTCAATGTGTGGTTTGTTGTTAGCCACATAGGGACGCCTGTGGCGGGGTGTAACAATAGACTATATTTTGCCTTTAAGAGAGATCGTCATAGAATGCTGAGCTGGGATATTGGATGTACTGATTTATCTGACCATGCCCCTCTCTCCTGCATTGTATATATTGATGACTCAGTGAGCTGGCCTTTCCTATGTAACACACTGAGGAAATTTGGCATGCATGAAAATGTTGTTAATGTCATCTGCACACTTCATAGTAAACCATCAGCCCAGGTTAAAATAAATGGTTATCTTTCAGACTCAGTCATATGATCATGATCCCGGTTTCAAACCTAACAAAATGGATTACGGATTTAAACCATGGACCACAAAAGGAATAACAACACTCATTTCTTTAACAGAAGGAGGACAGTTTGGGGAGCTGGTGGCACAGTGGTTAGTGTGCGCGTCCCATATATGGAGGCTATAGTCCTCAACGCGGGCGTCCCAGGTTCGAATCCAACCTGTGGCTCCTTTCCCACATGTCAATCCCCACTGGGAGTGCCCAGTGACACAACCTTTCTGGTTAGAGTTTCATGAAACATTGAAGTGTATTCTTAACATGGACCTGCCCCTGCAGTTAAACACATTGTTTTTAGGAAATGCAGATTGTCAGGCAAGAGGCACTGATAAATACCTGTTTGGCATATTAGGGCACGGTCACACCGGCAATCCGTACCGTGCCTAAGCACGCTTCACCCCTAAAGTCCAGTTCATTTGAGCATTGTGACCGCTCCGTCCTTTGCCATGGCACACTTTGGAGAGGTGTGCTTCAGCACGGTACAGTACAAAGCATGTGGGTAAACGACGTTGACAGCATTTATTATAGAGAAATCCTGAGTTTCTGGCTGTATCTGACTAACATGACACAAAATAAAGACACAAGGTAGCTGTCATGTTTTCTGATGTGCTGATGCGGACTGTACCGCGCGTAACTTTTATTTTTTTAAATTAATTTATGGCTGTATCTGATTAAAATGACTCAAAATAAGCCACAAAGTCAGTAAAATAGATCTCATGTTCTATGTGTTGTTCTATGATGTGCAAAAGCGGACTTGACTGCGCATCTCTTTTTCTTTTTTGTCTCGAGTCTGCCTGTTTGTAAATGGGCACTCGTCATAATAACATAAAGCCATGCATGTGCTGTATTACGTCGTTATGTACAAGAGGTAACCGTGCTTTGGTCCGGATTGTCTTTGAGCAGTGTGATCGCCAGCCCCCCGCTGGGGAAAGGGGGGGCCAATCATGCTTGAGTACGGCACGATATGGATGGCTAGTGTGATCGCGCCCATAGTCTTGTAAATAAAATTGCTTGTAAATAAGCCATTACTCGGTGCTGGTTTCTGCACCTCCCACAATACAAAGCTGGATTCATATTGTAAATGATACAGTATGTATGTTATGTAAAGAATCACTTTTTTTCTGCGTCTACAGAAGGAAGTTTTTGTTAAACTCTGGTCGAATTGGGCTAAATATGTTAAACCTTTAACATATTTTGTGGAGGTGTTCTTGTGATGTTGTCTTGTCTTAGCAAACCTAATATAATTTAGCTTAATCTTTTATTTATTTACTTATTTGCCATTTTTTTAAATTCATTTTGAATGCACACTTTATCTCTCCCACATTTAAAAAGCTATATAAAAAAGCTTTGACTTGAAAGTCGAGTGTAGATGTAGGCTTTAAGAAAAAGGTGAATTTCAATATCCTCCTATGGAGAAGTAGGTTGGTGTGAATATTGTCTGACTAATGCAAGGCAACCAATGTCAAAACCAGTCTCATGGATGTGGGCCTTTTGGCAGGCATTTTTCTCTGCCAACTTGTATTTCAAACAGGAGATATTATGAATGGATAATTGTTTCATTTACAAGTTTTAAAAAGAACAAATTCGCAATGTCTTTGGCGATTACACTCCATCATCAGGATATCTTCATTAAAAGGTAGCTAGGCTAACAGCAGAATACCCCCTGATGGAGTCTAGACACCAGTAGTGGTGATGGAAGAATCCCAAGTGGACTTGGGAGGACCAGGACTGGAATGGTGATTGGTGTGAAAGGGTCGCAGCGATCAAACTGAAAAGACAAATGGCAAAAGGCACAATAGATTTTTCTAGTGCCAAACAGATGAAACAGGCTGTACATTATTACTGATCGCAGGTCTCTCACTCAAAGCTTCACTGAGCAAATACCCTTTTCATTAGGACACAAGTAGTTCTGGGGTAAACGATATACCCCTAAAAAAAGACCCGCAGGTCATGCAGCCCCTGCAGTGCTGAACATCTCTGATTGGTCAGACACTCACAGGGTAAGCTCACTCACAGTTTTTAAAAGACTGTTTTTTTTCATCCATTCTTATTTATAATCAAAGTCTGGGTGTTACAATTATGAAAAGGTACAATATGCAAGATTACAGACTAAACATGACTTAAAGAACAAAGGAACAAATCATGACAAAGATATAAAAAAGAAAGAAGACAACAAAAAATCTAGTATACTATAGTTCAAATAAAGCCATCATTTTTCATTAGACAAGATCAATTCACTTTATTCCCCTCCTCACACACTTTCTCCTTTCCTTTTCCCCTTTCCCTGTTCTCTCTGGTTTTATAGTGTACTTCAGGTAGGTTCCTTAGCTTCTCAGCAGCCTGAGGAAAAAAAAAACAACAGTTCAAAGCTTAAAGAGACATTTAAT
This sequence comes from Labrus mixtus, assembly GCF_963584025.1. Taxonomy (NCBI): domain Eukaryota; kingdom Metazoa; phylum Chordata; class Actinopteri; order Labriformes; family Labridae; genus Labrus; species Labrus mixtus. The sequence goes on along the minus strand of NC_083628.1, from coordinate 17,178,938 downwards.
ACAAAAACAGGGCAGAGAGAAAATATACAGTATTCTGGGGTTTGCACTGTTAAATAAAGCTGTAAAAGTTTCTGCTTTTAATTCAGGTTTTTCAAAGGCCTAGGTTGGGAGAAAGCTTTTAACAATACATTTAATTTCAATATGGTAAAAATGTTCATACTTAAAACTAAAGGAGGACCTAACACTGCAAAATAATTTGTCCAAATATATTTTTTCTTCAATATGTATGTATTGCAGTCCCCAAATAGTAATATTCCAGCTTGATTTGTATAATGTATTTGTTGTGTTTTTTTTACCTGTTCAGGTGTGAGGTCCCTTTGCTCCTGGGCGAGCATCTCATAACCCACCATAAACTTCTTAACTGTTGCAGACCGCAGCAGAGGGGGGTAATAGTGAGCATGTAGCTGCCAGTGAGTGTTGTCCTCCTTCAAATGGGTGCCAGTGGGTGCGCCTGAACAAAGAAAACAAAGACAGCAAATTGCCCTTCGTAAAGAAAAACATCAAACCATAGACTAAAAAAACAACTTCATTCTCGTTAATAATTAATATATATATTTATATAGGTAGAAAATACAATCAAGAATAAAGTCGTAAGTGTAGGAAGTTTGTCTCGAAAAATTGTGCTTTCAATCTCAAAATTGTATGTTTTTTTTTTTTACTTGGCCCAGATACTCTGTGGTAAGTATCTAATCAACTTCAAGAGAATTAAATACGTAGGACTATTTATATAAAATAGACGGTCTCTGGGATGCACCAAACCAAACTAAAATGAACAAATAAAGAATTTCTGAGAGTTCAGAGTTGACATGACTTAATACTTAAAGACATAAAAGCCTAAATGTAATAAAACATAGGAGGTGTGTCAATGTGCTAGTTGTGTGAAAGGGAAACCCTAGAACATCATGAACTATGGAGTTATTGTGCAACAACAGCTTATAAATGTACAGATGGACTTAAATTATCTTTCTCAGCAGTCACTCACTTCTCTGTCAATCTATGTAAGTAGGAAATGAGACTTAAAAAGTGTTCTCACATTAATACAAACAGTTTTTATTCTTACCGTGCCAGCCCATGGAGTAGGGAAAAGCAATTTCAAACAAATTGTCGTACTTGGTCAACAGTCTCTTCATAATGTCAGCCAGACCTGATAAATAGGTAGAAAGACAGACAGACAGACAGAATAAGTAATTAAAGTCAGTGAATTGATAAATGTGTATTATTAAAAGCATTAGGCAGGGGAGCTCAAGCAAAGACAAATTATTATATATTATATTAAGAGCAAAGAAAGATGTAAGAATGTGCAACTTTGAAACTTGTAAAGTAAAAATATAATTTTTTTTCTCCAAGAGGCAATGGAAGATTTAGAGCAAAAAGCCTGTAAGGGGACACAGTCGCCAATCTGGTTTCCCACAGAAGTACCGTGACTGGGAGGTCACCAGAAATGATGCACAAGGAATGGAATACAAGGACATCAGCAATCCAGGGAGGCTGCCTGTAGACAGACGCCCAACTTTGGTAAGCAGATACACTGGTGAACAACCTTTCCATTCTTTTGACTTACTTCTCTTTTGTCATGACATTTTCAAAAATCACCCAGTTTAGACACTCCACTCTGACTCCAGTGGAGATCAAACAAACAATGATTGCACGCCTGCACAGGTGCTTTATAGATGAGGTGTGGGTCGTGACCAGGTAAGCCGGTGTGTCTTAAAGAAATATCCACAGACTCTGAGCAAGATTTCATATCCTGTACATGTAATGTCACGAGATGAGTCACACAGAAGGGAAAGTTAGAGTGCCGTTTTTTTCAACAAACGCTGCTGATTGAGCTGTTCAAAGAATTTAAAGATTTTATTACTAAAAAAAGGTAAAACTGCTGATAATAATAAGCCAGGGAGATAGCTTGGTAGAAAAATACAGATACACTAAATGCAAGTTTTGCGAGTATTACAACATGTTTCTGGTTCATGTGCATCTCACTTTATATTTTTCTGTGCTCTTTTATCTTTTATTGAAGCTTCTTTCTCTTTTGTATTTTCCTCGGGATCAATAAAGTATCGATCTATCTATCTATCTAATTTAATGAACTTTGAATTGCTTCTGCATGAAATGTGCTGCACAAACTCATAAAAAGAGATTAAAGCTATAAATCAAGAAAAACTATCAAAATGAATAAAAAACAAAAGTGCAATAAAATGAATGAAGTACTTGGGGGGAAAGGAATCACAATAGTAAAAGAAGTAAGATGGGCTAAAAGATAAAAAAGGAGATAAAAGGAAATAAGACAACATCACATAAAGCAAGTCTATAGAAGTGTTTTTTAAGAAATGTAAAATAAGTCAGTCATTCTGCTAGCCTTATCTCCTCTGGCAGGTCGTTCCAAAGCCCTGATGGTGAAAACATGGTTACCTTTAGATTGAAGTATCGACTATTGAACGACCAGGAGGCCCCTACCCGGGGATCTAAGGCTGCGGGCTGGCTCAACAATTATGTAATGTAACTTTTGATATTATTTATATTATGTAATATAACTTTGACCCCTGTTTATAGTAAAATGTAACTCCTAAGTTTCTGGCAGTGGGTTTGATATTAGCTGCTAAGGTACCAAGGTTGCTCTTAATGGGATGGGTGAATTGTGAATTGAAAACTATGATGGTATTCGTTTTTTCATAATACCATACCATCCTGCCATTTTGCCACCGTATACGGTATATGACAGTATTTGAAATTTTTTTTTTTTTTTAAAAACTATAAAAAATCAAATCAAAAAAACTTCCATTGTTGTATCGATCACATTCACAGTTCATAACCTGGTTGCCGACCTTGGTTTTGCTTTAGCTAACTTTCCTGTTCTCATAAATTAATGTCATTTTCTATTTTGCTTTTACATCAATTAACGACACCTACAACTTCTGTTTCAAATAACATAATGAAATTGCACACTCTAAGGTTATAAATGAGACCCCAGCTCTTTTTTTCAAGCTGGCTCAAAGCAGCGCAGGCACTCTCCTTGGAGCGTGTCCTACAGGCGTGGCATGACTAATGACCTAAAACATTAGGAAATTCTCTTGCAATGTCTGACGTTACCTCACACTACATGTGGTTTGGTTCTCTGTGCTGCTTATCCATCACTTTGTTCTCACTGTTTATCTGATGAATCTTCACCAATCCTAGGTGTTCAGAAGCTTTGTCTTAAAAGGTACAGCTGTGCCATTGACTATCACTGTATTTACAGTCTGACTAGCCTCCTGTGTGCTGTCATCTTCATCACGTGAGACTGTCTTGATGAAAAATGTCCCACTCAAATCATCACATGGCAATTGTTTCTTCCACAGCATGCACCTTACGCCCTTTCTTTCTGTCTTTAGAGAGGTACATCTTTTGAATGGTTTTGTCCTTAACACTTGGCACATATTTTTTCATGAGCAGAACACTGTCTTGGTTTGTGTTTTTCACCATATGTCTTGCAAGTGAACTTCTCGTCCATGTTTTTATTCTCATACTTGCTCTTTGGTTTTCCTTTTACTGTCAAAGTGTTAATATCCTCACTATCTTTGCTTGCAGACTCATTCAAAGTTAGCACATGCTGGCGTACTAGCTCACTGGCCGGGCACATTTTAATAGCACTTTGCAATGTCAGTTCTATTTCTCGCAGTCATTTCTCTCTGATTCTTGTATAATGTATTGCAAACACAATTTGATCCCTTATCATAGAGTCTTTGAGATCATTGAGGTTACATGACTGCTTTTAGCTTAAGATCTGTGAGAAAGTTGTACGAAAGATTTTCAGGCAGTTTCAACAGATTTGGCGGTTTCAATGAATCCATTTTGTGTTGTTTCTTCTTCCTCTTGAATAAGTTTTACCCTGTCCTGTTACCATATCATGTTTTAATTTATATTAATAAAAACACAGTGTTTTGGACTTCACGCTTGCTGGACTAGCTGCTTTATTTAACTTTCACATCACTACATGTCTACATGTAGTAACTGATGTTATTCTGCCACCTACTGGTCACTTCTAAGCACGATGAACACATACATTTAACATTACACACTGTGAAGTATGTATTATCTTATGGTCATAGGAATATAATTGAAAATGAAAAAAAAACAAATAATGTTCTACATGATTTGGTCCAGTAATCCAAAAATGGAGCAAATTAAGCACATAATCTGTGACATGCTTGATTTATTTATATTTTAGTGGGTGACCTTTAAATTCTACTGACATATGGAGCTGATTATAAATTAATATTCTTTGTTGAGCAGTCATCCATGTTCAAACATTGTTTTTTTTCTATGTTTGTATTGGGTTTACTAATAAAATACAAAACTGAAAAACAAAAGTATTTTAGCTAAACACCTCTTCAACAGTCAACAACCTAATGATAGGTGATCTAACTTACGGTCTGACAACACCAACAACTGTTACTGCTAATTATTCTAACATTTGATATGAAGACAAGTTAATGTTTATTTATTTTTTACTTATAGTTGTAAAGGCTGGAAAAACATACATGCAACAACATTTAGTGTAACACCTGTCAAGACCATTTGCAATAAACTGCTATAAACAAAATTTTACTTTTTGGACTTTAAATTGCTTTTGTTTGCAGTTGACGTGATGCTAATTTAGAATCACTTCAAACATCTCTCTGAACAATAAATTATTATAAGGGATATAAAATCAATAGTTTTCTCCCCTTGATGAATGAATGTGCTTTGAATGAGCATAGAAGTAACTGGTCAGGAATCCAACCTGGTGATTTACAGTTTGTGCCACATTAGTTGCATTAACTATGATTGCCGAGTTGCTCTCATAGGCACTTTGTGCTAGCAAACATACTCACTCTCTCTCTCATCTCTTGTCAGTTCATTGAGTCTCAGGACATGTCGTCGTGGTAACAACAGCGTCTGGTAAGGCCATGTTGCCCAATATGGCACTACTGCCAGCCAATCAGAATTCTCCACCACCAGCCGCTCCTAGAGAATAAACAAATCTAAATGTTTTTGAAAGTACAGGGAAAAAATAATATATCATTGACAGGATTTTTCCTGACTCAGAATGGGCCTTTGGGGGGTGACTATACGCACTATAGTAAGCATTCAACCTGAGTATTACAGTATAGTCTATGAGTCTGTGTTATCTTGACAGAGATCTATGCATTTTCATGTTATTTCAGACAATTTTTAAACAACATTTCCATTATGCTTAAGTAACTGAAACCCCAATTAAATCTGGTCAAGATTTTTTTTTATTCTAACAGTGAAACATGGTTAGGGGGAGGTAGAGGGATTTTTTGTGAAAGGGGTGTAGTGAGGTTAGGAGTGGGGAGGCAGTCAACTGCATAGGTCACATCTTATGATTTCAACCTCTTCCTATGATGGCTGCTTTAAGTCACAGATAATGTGGATCATTTTATAAGATCAGGAAATTGATAAATAATCAAAAATATATTTGCTGGTATTGCCCAGACCCCAGCTACGTAATACGCTGTTATTATAACTCAGTAAAGTTTTTACATGACTGTTGGGATAAACATTTACCCTCCATGTAGTGGATAGCTGTTTGAAATTAATTTGTATTTAAATGTATGTACTGCTTGTTCTCTACAGACGAGAGCAAAGAGCAGGGCTGAGGTCAGCAGAGAGAAAATGGCAAAAATCTAAACAGTCCGCTGACCTCAATGACTATAAGCAAAGACTTGCCTCATTCTCCTCCAGCCTGAAAACAGCCAAGACAACATATTATCAGAACAAGATATGCAATGCATCAGATACAAGAAAAATGTTTTCTGCTTTTAACTCACTGCTTCAACCACCTCCTCCTCCACCCTCCGATCTGTTCACACCAGACATGTTTGCCTCGTATTTTACTGAATCAGTAACCAGTTTTCTGAGCCTGACCAACTCAGCCCAAAGGCACCAACCAAAAGTGCCTCACTTGACTCATTCTCCTCTCTGACTGAGGATGAAGTCTCTAAGCTTGCGCTAGACCCTCGGCCCACCACCTGTCCTCTGGACCCAATACCATCAAGCCTCCTGCAGACCATTTCCTCTCCGCTTAATGCTGCACTTAAGCATATCATCAACTCCTCTCTGTCAACGGGTGTGTTCCCCACCGCATTCAAGCAAGCTCGGGTAACCCCTCTGCTCAAAAAACCCACACTAAACCCAGCCCAGGTTGAAAACTACAGACCGGTTTCTCTTTCTGTCAAAAATACTTGAGCGCACAGTCTTTAAGCAAGTCTCTGAGTTCATGTCCAGAAACAATCTGTTTGACCCAAATCAGTCAGGCTTTAAGTGGGGCCACTCTACTGAAACTGCACTACTGTCAGTAACAGAATCGCTACGAGCTGCGGGTCAGTCATCAGTTCTATTATTGCTAGACCTGTCTGCTGCCTTTGACACAGTCAACCATAAAATCCTCCTATCCACGCTTTCTGAACTTGGCATCTCAGGATCTGCCCCACTGCTGGTTCGTGTCCTACCTCTCTGGACGATCCTTTAGAGTGTCGTGGAAGGGAGAAGTGTCCAAAGCGTACAGCTTATCCACAGGGGTACCTCAAGGGTCATTGCTTGGTCCTCTTCTCCATATACACAAGCTCACTTGGTTCAATAATCCGCTCTCATGGCTTCTCATACCACTGCTATGCTGATGATACCCAGCTCTTCCTGTCATTCCCGCCAGATGATGTTACAGTCTCTGCAAGAATCTCGTCATGCCTTGCTGATATCTCTAAATGGATGAATCGTTCATTCATCCAACTCAATCTTTCAAAGACTGAGCTCCTTGTCCTCCCAGCCAGTCCCTCTATGCAACCACAGATCAATATCCAGCTTAGAACAACCAAACTCATGCCCACAAAGTCTGCCCGGAACCTGGGTGTCATGATTGATGACCAGCTAACTTTTATATCACTATCAAACCTCTGCAAATGATACAAAATGCAGCAGCACGACTGGCCTTCAACCTTCCTAAAAGAGCACGTCACTCCGCTGTTCATCTCCTTACACTGGCTCCCAGTTACTGCTCGCATCAAATTTAAAACTCTGCTGCTCGCTTACAAAACAGCGACAAAAACGTCTCCTCCTTACTTTAACTCTCTCATCCAGGTCTACACTCCCTCCCCCCCACTACGCTCTGCCAATGAAAGGCGTCTGATCCAACCTTCACAACAGGGTCCTAAGTCTCTGACTAGACTCTTCTCCTCTGTCGCCCCCCGGTGGTGGAATTAACTTCCAAACTCCATTGGATCTGCAGAGTCCCTCTGCACCTTTAAGAAAAAGCTAAAGACCCAGCTCTTTATGAACACCTACTAACTTAATGATGATGGTTTCGATATCATTGATGATGATGATAGTTGTAACGATGGTTTTTGTTTGATAACGATGACTTATAAGATGGTTTCTATACTGATTAGAGCTCTCAAGAACTGCCGTCAATGTTGTGCTTTGCCTCTGTGCAATGCCTATCAGCACCTGTGTGTCCAATCAGACTCAAAGCTGATCGTTTGCTCTTACTGACGTTGTTTACTTTTTTATAGATCCTTGCTTGTGTTGTTCTTACTCTCTGATGTACGTCGCTTTGGATAAAAGCGTCTGCTAAGTGAATTGTAGAATTGTATATGTGCATAGCTGTACCTTTTTCTCAGCCTCTTGTATCGCATATTGCATCAGCAGTGGCCGTCCATGTTTCTGATAGTAAGCTCTTTGACAGCGATCTGAAAGAGCTGGCTCATTTGGCAGGAAGTTGCTGGCCCAGACCTAACAAAAAGCATAAAGAAGAATGAGCATGATGAGACACACTGGGAATCCAAAAAATGTATCTACTTTTATATTTTAAAACGGTTCAAGGCAGCATTCAACCTCCGTACTTTTCCCAATGCCCTGAGAGGAATGTTTGGACCACTATTACACCACCTTCATCAACGCTTATTAAGCCATCCCCCTGCGCTGCAATGGGTCACTCCGACCATGCAATGGTCCATTTGATTCCTCTTACCAGCAGAAACTAAAGCTCTGCAAACCTGTTGTGAGGACATCAAAGCAGTGGACCAGTGAAGCTGTGGAAGAAATAGTGCTCGCACTGCTCTAGGACAAACTGGGCCTAAGCACGGAATGAAATTACTTATTTATTCACCTATTTTATCATTTTTTTGTTTTGGTTTTTTGTTTCGTAGTGACTTTGTTTTTGTTTTCCTCCTTTTTCTCACTCTGACTTTCCATCCACACACACACACGCGCACACGCACACAAACACGCACACTCAAGTAAAACATGAATACCCCTTTTCTGGCTTGTGCTCACTGTAATTGTCTCTTGTGTTGTATCGTAAGTGTATTGTCTCTTGTCTTGCAATAATAAAAAAATAATAATAATAATAATGAAATTATGCGTTAACGCACACTAGACTTTATATTACACAGACTAGAACATACCTGCACAGTTCCTCCATTGCACATTTTATGTTTTTATATTTTATATTCTATTATACATTTTCTAATATATAATACAATATTTGTATCTTATTCTATTTAAGCTGTCAGCAGGAGCTCTTTTGTTTTTATATTTCCTTGCTGATAAAAAAACCAAGTCAAATTCCTTGTATGTGAAAATTCACTTGGCAATAAACACTGATTCTGATTCTGATATTTAATTTGAATTCTTGTACATAGAGAGCTAAATCAACTGAAGTCAAATTCCTTGTATGTGCACAAATGGCCAATAAAGCTGATTCTGACTTAGCCGATTCTTATTATGATTCACAATTCAAACTGAAAGCAGCGTCAGAAGGGCCCATGTACCTTTGTGCACACTGTGTTGCAGCCGGAGGATATGTAGAAGTCAAAGTAAAATATAATTTTCATGGGTTTTGGATAGTACAAGGCAGAAAATGTCACTGCCTGTGCCCTCTTGGTGGCAGAAGCAAATGGGCTAAAATCATTATTTTTGTTGCTGTACAAATCATGTTGAAAACACCATGTAAATGTCATGTGCTTTTTCAATCAAGGCCTTCCTCCCTTACCAGTTGGTGGCCCTTTGACTATGACTAATTATAGGCTTGTAGATATGTAGAGGCAATGCCTGTGAAAATAAATGTGAATCTTACAACAAATGTCCTGATGATGAGACATTTAAATTTGCAGTGCCATCAAGATCACGCCCTTCAACAAAAATGTACAGTCACTATAGTCTTAGACTGTTTTATAAGTGGAGTTCAAGTGGATATATTAAACCACATACATTCAAATAATTTAACCATACCAATTCCTTTTTCCAGTAAGGAGAGCTATTGCTGTTGTAGAATATTTGCATCTTAATTCATAAAAAACTGTGATCTCATCATATATACATAATTTGAAGAAGATAGAACTTCCATTTTTTTTTGCATCAAACTTTTCTGGAAGATCTGATGAAAAGCATTTGAATATAAGAGTTGGTTAGAGTACGTTCCCTGTAAATAGCGATCATTTGATCTTTTAGACTATTTCTCCATAAAGGCCACAACTTTATTAATTTTTCTTTTAACTTCCTTTGTTTTATAAATGATGATATAAATATATTTGTATATATTTAGTTTTTGATTCATTGTCAAACATGTAATATCAATTCCTTTTTTAAGTATGGATGTGTGCATTTAGTACCTGACAGTGAGGATGTGGATTTGAACAACCCATCATGGCTCCTTTATTCTCAAAGATCTAAAAAGCAGAAAATAGGAGAAAAGGGGAATCAACAGTTTAGTTTACCTTACAAAACAAAACAAAAATAATAACTTAATCAACAGCGACACCTCGCCTCAAGTGAAGCCAAAAAATGTAAAGCTCCCCCTGCTGATTGGCTGCAGTATAGGTTATAAACCCCCCGCCATGAGGTGGCGCTTCCCTCACAACTACACATCAACCTACAGTATACCTTATTTATTGTATAGTCAGGCCTAGATACTTAGTGTATTGATATTTTATATTAATAAGTACCATCACAATTCAAAGCCATGACACACATTGAAAGAGTTCACTCATCTACATCTTTAAGGTTTAAGGTTCAAGGTTTCTTTATTAGTACCGAAAGGTAAACTTGATGTGCAGACAGGAATTCAGCGTTTACAGACATAAATACAACACATTATATAAAAACAATTCAAGGGAAACATTAAAACGTTAAAACAAACAACATTGATTACATTGGGCCATGGAGAAATCCTCAAACAGACACCTGTTAAGAAGCTGAAAAATCCCGGCATGGTTAAAGTGCATCATCTTTTGCTAGTTTTGTTCAGCAGTGCTATAGCTGCAGGTATAAGAGAGTTCCAGTAACGTTTTCTTCTACGTTTAGGAGCGTTTTTGTTCTTAAGAGTCAGGTTACCAAACCATGAAACAAGAGACAAAGACAGGTCTGATTCAATGAAAGCTCTGGAGAACAAAATCATCAGGGTTTTGTCAACATGAAATAGAGACAGCTTCCTCAGACAAAACAAACGTTGATGTGCCTTTTTGCAGACTGCCTCATAATTCTTCTCAAAGGTCAGTTTTGAATCAATTATTGTCCCAGGTCATTTGGAGGTTTCCACCAAATCAACCGCCTGGTTTTTAATAATTGTGGACTGATGTTTTGGAGTATGGGATCATCTCCTTTGTCTTGGAGATGTTGAGCTCCAAGAAAGACACTTCACACCAGGAGACAAACTCATTCACAACCAGTCCATGGCTGGACTCATCCCCATTTAACAAACTCACGATGACTGAATCGTCAGCAATTTTCAAAATGGTCCTGCTATCCTGTTTACTTCTGCATATGTTTGTGAAGTAAATATACAGCAGGGGTGAGAGAACACAGCCCTGAGGTGAGCCAGTGCAAGAAGAACATGAGTCTGATCGTAATCAGCCTCCTGGCTAAGATGTGGGGTTGGATTGTGTTGAAGGCCGAAGCAACAAGTCAACAAATAGCAATCTGGCATGTGTTTTGTAACCTTCTAGAGGCTTAAGCAGAAGGTTAATAAGATTGGTTGTGGCATCTCCAACTCCTCTATGCGCCCTATAGGCAAATTGCGGTGCCTGCTCAGTTTCCCTCACAAGCTCTGTCTTCACAAGCTTTTCAAATGTCACGGATGTTTAAATTAAATGTTAAAAACTCTGCTGGAGTTCAGATCAAAGTTCCTTATTCAATGTGTGTGACAATGCGGGTGCTGGGAGACCGATTAGGATGGACTGTCCATTACGTTTGAACAAAAAGACGCACTGAAATGCTAATGGTTTCATTCCTTCCACAGTGGAAGAGTGTATTTTCACCACTACATCTGCGCGCACTTCCTTGCACTTAGGCTCTTTTGGGTATTTTGTCAGTCTGAAATTAAATGCAGCTGAATCTGATCCGCATATCAGGAAAAATGAAAAACTGCAGTTTTACTTTAAACCTGGATAAAAGTCTGAAAAAAATAATGACGCAGAACATGAATCTAAGGTGTTCTTCATGCTTGTTTATTTCATATCTTGAGGTGTCTTACACACACTAATGCTTAAAAAGTCCAAACGAAGAAATGTACAAGTAGGCTAATATACATCATGCGTGTAGGATGATAAATGAACAACCTTGTTGGCCAACAGGATGGGACACTGTTGCTTGAAAATCAATTCACTTTAATAACGGGTAAATTTACCTCTGGCTTTTGCAGAGCTACTCCGAAACTCTTGCTAAACAATTAGGAATATATATTTTTTTTCAAATTGATCTCAGACCAAGAACAGATATAAAACGTATTCACACATACTTTTCTAGGCAGAAAACATTAATGTACGGAGGAGTGGTAGGACAAAGGGTTTGAGCGATGAGGAGAAAAAAAGATGCTGAGAGGAAAAAGAGGCATGATTAAACACTCCATGTCCAAATAGCAGAGGCAAAAATACTAATTTACATTTAGGATTATACTTAGGAGGGTGTTGATACAGTAGGCTATTTCTCACAGAGAGAGAGAGAGAGAGAGAGGGAGAAAGAGACACAAATCGCGCAAGACTGACGCATACATTATTACACGCGGCTGTTTTCAGATGCAGTTATCACTTGATCGTCACTGCTCCTCCTGGTGGATAGATTAACAGTTGCCCCACATTCATTTAGGTCCTTACCCTCTTTTGGAATTACAGAAATAGTCGCCTCTCTCCAAGATGGAGGAAGGACTCCCTCCCACAGAGTATGATTGTGTAATATAGCTATTAATTCCTCTCTCAGTGTTTTATACCACTCTCCTGGAAATCCGTCAGTAACTGGAGACTTGCAGGACTTCAAGGAAGAAATTGCCCTTCCAATTTCTCCAGTTGATATTTCTTTGATTAGTTTGTAATTATGCAGTTTCCCCAAAGAGGGCAGGTCCAACTGATTCAGAAAGTGTTCAGCTGTACAGGCATCAAATGGTAAAGCCTGGGTGTACAGAGTCTGGTAAAACTTCTTGAATGCTTTTTGTATTGCCTCTAATGTATATGTAGTCTCTTTAGAAGTAGGTTCCCTGATTTCATAAACTGTGTTTTCTGATTGCTGTTTTTGCAGCCTCCAAGCTTACATCTTAGAGGCCTTAGAGCCAGCCTCATAATATCTCTGTTTCGTAAACCTGCGCTTTTTCTCTACTTCCTCAGAATAAATTTGATCTATTTCTTGTTTAAATGGTCTCATCTGTTGAAGTAATTGTGGATCCTTATTTCTACTATGTTGTTGTTCAAGATCTAATAGCCGTTTTTGCAGATCCAGCAGGGCTCCAGAGTGCGACCAACATTTTTTCTGGGTCGCACTGGTGCACCTGACGCTGCCCGGGTGAAAACATAGATTTCTTTCGCAAGCGCATCATCTCTCTGTTTTCTCCTGTGACCGAACTCACACTCATGGTAGGATCATATCGTGGTCTAAACCAATAAGAGACAGAGCTCGGGCGGGTCTTTGCCTCTGATTGGCTGTGGTCCTGTTCACTGCTCTAAGTTGTTCTATACTGATTAGAGCTCTCAAGAACTGCCGTCAATGTTGTGCTTTGCCTCTGTGCAATGCCTGTCAGAAATATAACTGATGGCAGTTGTACGTATACGCCGATTAATAACATTGATTTGAGGAGATCGGAGAAAGAAGAACAAAAATCAGAATATTAAGAATGCATTAGTTTTATAAAGAACAATGTGGAGGTTCATCTTGTTTGGTGGTGGGCTGTGTTTTCCCCTTTTTTATTTACTTTTAGTTTTTTCCAATGTTTAAGGTTCATGTGGGGAGAGTTACTGGCTTCGCTGGCAGGTTGGGTTTGTGGTTGCTGTTGACTAAGTGGGAGTTCAATGAAACAAGTTATAATTGAGTGAAGGAGTTGAGTGAAACGGGCCTAATGACGATCAAACAGGTCAATTTGGTTTTCAGTTATTGCCCTGAATTTTGCCGTTATGTAGTTTGAAAGTAATTTGAGTCACTGGGTTTCGTCTATTTTCAGACTGGAATGCTGCAGCCTATTATGGAGGAGAGTTTGTCAGTTACTGTTTTCCAATGTTTGGATGGGTGGACAGAGCCACGGGGCATTTGTCAGATTTGCTGTAATTAAGATGTCCTGACTTCTTTGAGGAATTAAATAATGTACGTTGCTTTGGACAAATGCGTCTGCTAAACAAATTGTTAAGATGTACAGCCGCTTTTGAATTGAGAAAATCCATCAGCAAAAAACAGAACAGTATGTGATGGAAACAATTAAATTGCTAGCTATGTGAACCTATGGATGTCAATTCATCATTGTTTGAAAGTGCATAGTTATAACAAATTCAGTACTCTATACTTGCAACCAAAAAGTAGAATGGGGTAAGTTAAAGTATTAAAATGATCCAGCCCTGGAAGTAATTGTTTCAATAATATGTGAATTTCAAGAGTGATGACTGTGTGTATGCAGGCAAGCCGTACCTGAACCCAGGGGTAGAGTTTGCCCAGTTCTTCAACAAGCCCTGCCCACTTGTCAATCACTTCCACAACCTCCTGTTGTTTCATGAGTTGGAGGGTAATGTCAGACCAGGGATGGAAACACATGACCTTACTGAGAAGAGTTAAGATGAAGAGCAGAAAGATTTTGGTTTTATAGAAATAATAAAACACCAGTTTGATATATAAAAAAGATTTACAGTTATCAAACATTGACCATTTATTGATATAAATGTGTTAAGCATCTTCTAATTGAGCAAATCTGCTCTAGTAAGTTACATGGTACTCAGTGTAAGCTGATCACATGCACGTGGTCTGTAATAGCATTTCAAAATGTAGGCTGTAACTGCTAAGCAGGAACTAGAGTACACAAAAAGGTTGGCTGGCTGTGTTTAAGCACTATTACTGGGCTGCAAATGCAAGAGCTTTTACTTTTTGGCAACAGGGCTTCCCTGATGGTCACTGGTCTGCCGTCTCCCCACTCTGGTTAAAAATCGAAGCCATGTCAGTTACAGGAACCTCTCTTCCTGCGCTCCTCTTTTCTAGAGCAGAGCCCTCCCACAAATTACTTGGTCATAATTTCATTCTCAGAAATTCCATGAAGAAGAATTAAGACATTTTTTGGTCTGCCGAATGTTTCGGTACAAACTCCTATAGCATATAATCATTTATTCAAGCCAGGGTTAATGGACAGTGTTTTTCTGAACTGGAGGGAGAGGGGACTGTGCTGTATTGGAGATCTCTGTATGGACAACAAATTTGCCTCATTTCTTCAAACTAAATTTAATCTCCCTCAATCATATTTCTACCGTTACCTTCAAGTCAGGCACTTAATACAGGAGTCAATCCCACAGTTTATAAACAAACCAAAGAGCCAAATATTTTATGATATACTTATTTCAAACCAAATCCAAACTCTAAACATCTGGTCTCCCGCTTTGTATCTGTTTTTATGACACCAGTGAGTGCAAGTCATCTCAAGGAGGCCTGGGCTGAAGAACTAGGTTTTCCAGTGTCAGATGAACTGTGGGAGGAGGGCTTGTCTGTTAATTCAATTCAAAGTTATCCATAGACTGCATTATTCTAAAACAAGACTAAGTAAAATGTTTGATTCAGTCTCCCCCTTGTGTGATAGGTGTGATACTGCAGAAGGTTCACTATCACACTTGTTCTGGCATTGTCCAGTACTAAGTAAGTTCTGGAGTGAATTGAATTGAATTGGTTTTCCAAACAATATGAAACAAATATTCAGCCAGACTTCAACTTGGCAATTTTCGGCAGCTCTGACGTGACAAGGCCCTTTCCCTCCCACCAAAAACATGCTCTCACGGCAGGCATGGTTGCAGCTTAAAAAATGATATTGCTAAACTGGAAGTCTACAACATCCCAATGTTTCAAAAGGTGGCTCACTGAAATGCTTCTCATTGCTAAGATGGAGCAGATTCGTTTTAGCAAGCAGAACTCTGATGGTTATTTCATTAAGGTGGTGAAACCCTTTCTGATGTTGTTGGATAAAACTTAAATGTATTCATTATGGTCTGTGCTGCTATGCTATGTCTATATTATGTGCAAACTCTGCCTTATTTGGCATACTGACTGATGATTCTGACTGACTCCCACCCATATGTGTGTGTTTTTGTTTTTGTTTTGTGTTTTGTTTGTTTTCTACCCAGGACCGTTTTTAAAAGAGGGGCAGTCTCTTTTTGAATTCGTTTTTGCTGTCAGCTTTGGACATCTAGATGTGTGCCCCTTGCCTCTCTTTTTGCTTTTATTTCCATCATTTTTTGTGATACCGTTGGGTGTTCTTATCTATCTTGTATGTCTGTATTGTAAAAAAAAAAGAAGAAGCTATAAATAAAGTATTAAAAAAACCCAATATATTATAAATCATAGGACAGTGTTTGACACTATTGGTGCTGAGGAGCAAATAAAAAAAGCAATCAGAGACTTCAAAGGTCACTTCGCTTCCCGGTTAGAAAACTCCTGCTGAGGTCTGCATCTCATCAAGGACCAGAAAAACTGTCAAAGAACTCACATTTGCACTCAAATCAAACAGTTCGTAATTTCTGTCCAATAAAATGTTCTGACTCTGGTTTTTATTGGATTCTTAATGGCTGAGCTATAGAGGAAGGAGTTGGCATGATTTTGTGTATATATTTTCACTTTGGAAAGCTACTGCCATCTAGTGGTTAGGATTTTCTCTCACACATATTGATATTGCATGCTTAGACAGTTTTGAATTCTATGACTTTAATCGACTCTAGATTGGAATGTGTTATTTAAAAATGCTATTTCTATATTTCATTTATCTATTTTTTTTGTGTTGACTGTTTAATAAATAGATTTTCTTAAAATGCAGATTGGGAAGAATAATTCACACTTCTAAATGTTTGAAGGTTTGTTTCTAAAAATGTTGAAACCTTTAGAATGTCCATTTCTCTTCCTTCTTGCTCTTCAAAAGTATGTTTTGAATGTGGGCACAGCCACGCCCAAAGGGGGTTGAGGAACGGGGGGGGGGGGGGGGGGGGGGTCCCTCAACCTGACGGAAAAGTCAGAACACTTATAGGGCAACTCTAAGAGCGCTCTTATTGCTTGGTGTTGAGAGGCTTCAGAAGGACCATCCAAACCTTCTTCAAAGTAAAACATTGAGTTAGCCTACAGCTTGTGTCGAGAGGAGGAAAAAGCTTCATCTAAAAATCAGAGCTCCGAGTCCAAATTCATAATTCAAATTCATAATAATAAATATAACACATTTTGTAAAGAAGAAATAAAACTCCTTAGTTGTAAATATTTAAAGAAGTGAATTTTACAGTATACACAAAAGAAATGTCTTCAAATGTCATTAAAACGCCTTCTTTATAAATGTCAAATATTATACTCCTCTTTTTGTCCATATCTGGAATCCAGCATCTAGTTTGCCTGGTTTTAATGCAGTAGTGCCTCATATTGGGCTAAATTGTGACAAAGAATTAGACATATTCATTTATTTCCTAACTTCATACCATATGTTAACCATGTTAAGAACTATAGGATGAGTAGTATGATTTCTTAGACGTTTTAAACTGGCAGTATAAAGATATAAGTGTAATAGTAACTGGAAGGAGTACGCCTCTTTATCCATCCATGTCGGAGGGTTTCCTTTGCAAAAATAAAACATTATGGTCCTCAACTACACTGCCAAGTTTTACCAGTAAAGGTTAAGACATTCTAACCACCCAGTATCGAATGGAAGATATAACAGAGACCGGCACACTCTGGGACATTTCATATTCCATATAAATTTAGTAACAAGTGATGTAATTCTTGCAAATGTTACTTCGGGTGGTGCCAAAGGAATATTCTGAAATAAGTATAAACATTTGGGTAATGAGGTTCATTTTTAATATATTTATCCTCCCAATGAGGTAAATAGGAAGAGTCATCCATCTTTCTAAAGATTTAAATGTTGAATCCATTATATGATCATAGTTTCTTCGTTGTATTAGGTTCTAAGGTGTAACAGCTGTTTTGAGATTTCTTGTTTATTCTGCTCTTCCTGAAAACTTTTGTTCTCAAGTATTTTAATATTGTATTCGAGCTGTCAATTTTTTTTTTAATACACTTTGATATGCTTCTTGCGTAGCTAATAATCTGACCTCTGATAAATGCCTTAAAGGTTTCCCACCTAATTGTGGCAGATGTCTGTGATGTATAAGAAATGTAGGAACTTTAAATATTGCATCCATTTGATATAAAATCTCCATTTTGGGGATTGGCGTATCAATTTTGGCTCCACAAGAGTCAAAGATACAACAGCTTGGTCTGAAATGATTATACTATTGTGGTGACAGCCTCTGATATTAGAGAGGTATTGTCCACCCCAACAATGTGCTTGCCTGGCAAATGATGATATTCTGAAAAATAAGTTATTATAGAACTTATCATCATCATTTTTTGGTCCATAAACGTTGATTTAATTAAGCTGAGAAGTGAGAAGATTATCTTCAATTACCTTTTCATCCTGTGATGGAATGGATTTGTGAATTACTGTCAAAACAACTCCAGAGTTAGAAGAAAAAGATGAGTAAGCCTGTCCTGGCCATCTAGGTTTGATCTTAGATGTCTCATTTGCCAGTAAAGTGTTCCTGTAAGAACACTACCTTGGATTTTAACTGTTTTATTCTATTCATGACCTGTTATACATTGATATGTTTTTATAGGCCTCTACAGTCCATGAAATATCAATTAAGATATTCAACATTGTTTTTTTTAATGCTGTATATATAGTGGTATCTCCCCCTACTTTTTCAGTAGAAATCCTTCATCAAATCCTTCATGATTTTAAATATATCATAACAGAATGAGGCATTTGGTTTAATGAGAAGAAATAAAAATGGTGGGTTTAGAGAGATTTCCCCCACCCTGTCCTGAACAAGCCTGATTTGAACACACGGGTAACCCCTAACCCTTATTAGACTTCCTCCTAAAACTTAGAACGGGTCCACATCATAATGAGGAACCATTCTGTAAACTCTCTTAGCAACACTAACATTGCTTGTTGATTGACAATTCGCATCACTTACACTAGATATATATTTACACACATATATATATATCCATTTTGAATTCATTACATTTTTACTTTTTTATATCATGGCTCGAAAATAAATTATTTGGATTATGTGCAAATAATTTTCAAGTCATTCGTTCTCCAATCTCCTCTATGTATTTTTCCACATCTTCAGGAAAGTCAAAGACAGACCTATTCTCTCCTATGGTCAGCAGCAGCCTGGTAGGTAAGATTGAGGTGATTGAGCTGGGCAACAAGAGAGGAGCTCACTTAACTTATAATATAAATACAAAATACATATTTGATCTGCAAATTGGGTAATTTGGTCAACAGCATATCATATCCTAAACTTGCTTGCTGCCAGTCCGTCTGTCTGCTTGTCCTAGCAGATGGTTGCCATAAATTGTTTTTTAAGAAAACTTGTTTTGTATTGTTGTAAACTCTGGGCTCCTTTAGCAATAAGGAGAATGGGAAAATACTCTTCTGGAATTTCTGGAAGTTAGATCAGAAACTTTTATGCACTTTCCATCATGGGCCCTGAGCCCATAAACGTATAGATTTAAAGGGAGGTTTTTCCGCTGAGCATCTAAAAAGGATTAGATCTCCTGAGACACTCACAGATAATTTATCAACTTTTACAACAACTTTTTGTATTTATCAACATTGTGGGAAAATAATGCCATCTGCTGGTGTACAAGAAGAAATTGTAACCAAGTGCCTCTGCTGGCTGCTTATCACCTACAGTCTCTTTAATTGTTTCCTTTAAACACAATTGGGTGTATCAAACTAAAAAGTTGCTGAAATTACTTCAACCTTACAGAAAATGCAAAACCTTTACCAATAAGGCAGTAAAATGTGACATCAAGCTTTGTTCTTACCAGACACCCCTGGCAGCTTTACACTGGAACAATGGATCTTCATCCACACCTAAAAAAACAACATAAATAACATCATGTTATGCCTTCAACAACTTATTTGCTTTGAAAATTGAGGGACAAGCACATTGATCCTTCTACACGTGTATTCTAAGCCTGGGCAATACAACGTTAACGATAATTATCGCAATTAAATTTTTGTCGATATAAATATAACAAATGTTAAAAAAAAGTTTGATAGATTTTAACCTGTAATTAAACTACCCAAATACTGGGAAAGGGGGCCGCTAATGCGCCTTAAACATTAGTTGCCACCCAGAATTAAAGAGTGTAGTTTGTCCTGTTCTAACTATAAAGAATGGTTAACCTAGAATTAACTTTCTGGTTTCTTCAGATTTCACTCAGAAGCTAAAATCAACCTTCAAATCGGAAGAAATAATGCTTTGACATTTGATAATTATTGATATCGACTAATATGAAAGTTGTTATTGTGACATCATTACATTTTAGTCAATTGCTCATTGTGACATGAAATCATGTCAAAAATGATTTGATGTCTAAGTTTTGGATACAATTGTTAGGGCTGTCAAAATAACGTGTTAATTTGATAAATAACAGGTAAAAATCTCTGATGTCATTCATCACTGATCATACACACGTCCAGGGTAGTGTTCTTAAGTTGATGAAAACACATTATAACAATGTCATGACCCTTTGACTGTTATTATTTTATCTATACAAGAGATCAACACACGTGACATAGAGACAAACTGAGAGAGCGGCGTGATAAGCAGTGCTGAGCAGACATGTAATAGTTACTGGATGTAACTTAAGTTCAAGTGCATAAAGCCCCCTAACAGGCTTGCTTGTTATTGTTTACCCTGTGTGTGTGTGTGTGGTTGTGTGTGTGTATACAGAATGTGTGTGCGTGTGTGTGTGTGTGTATACAGAATGTGTGTGTGTGTGTGTGTGTGTGTGTATACAGAATGTGTGTGTGTGTGTGTGTGTGTGTGTGTGTGTGTGTGTGTGTGTGTATACAGAATGTGTGTGCGTGTGTGTGTATACAGAATGTGTGTGTGTGGAGGGAGGGGTGGGTGAGAACTTAAGGGAAGCAACTTGATCAGTTTAAGTAAATTGTAAAATACACTCTTTGACTCTTACTAATGTGAAAACAGAGTAAGGTTTAAATTTGGAATTAGATATAACAATGTGGAAACAGGGACATGCAGTGAATTGGTCTGTAATGCAATCCATCTCATTTTATCGATATGCAATTAATTGCAATTAATTAATTACAAAGCCTGTAAATAATTTGATTATTTTATTTAATAGATTGACAGCACTAATAAATATTTATAACCTTGCATTTCACTAAATAAAAAAAGAACTAGATTAAATTGTAATATGCAACAAACTGACATCATCCCAAGCAGTTGAAAAAAATGTGCGAGCACCCAACCAGTGGATTGAATATTTCCTATTATGTTTTTCAATGACTTGCTATAGTAAATATATTTACAGCATTGAAACTTACCAGGATCTGGAGCATCTGGCTGAAGAGCAGGGAAGTCATTATCAAATATGAAAGTACTGTGATAGTCTTCATTTACCTGGAATGAAATAGGTGGACACAGAAATGTAAAAATTGGGGAACATAAAGCAAAAAATATGTTGTGGTACCAAAGAAATATCAGTTATAACTGGCATATGTTTTTTTTTATTTTTTTTATTAACCTTTATTTAACCAGATAAAGAACCCATTGAGATCGGGATCTCTTTCACAAGGGTGACCTTGTTGTTTGGAAGATTCAAGAAACATATCAAATACAATATCAGTTTGACAAACACCAGTATAATTATGGTTAAATACCAGTAATACTTTTAGTTACAGATGATTAATGGGAAAAATAGGCAAAAAGTACATTTTTGTATCACAATGTGTGTTTTTACTTTAATAATAACTGCTGGGCACTAATTAATAAAAATAATAATTCTGGAGCGATTTCCTTTAGTGATCACTGACTAATTCTTAGCTGTGTGAGCAAGGGGAAGACCTTTTGAGCTGAGAAAAGATCAGTTTATTAGAGCTTAAATGACCCGTGGAGAACCAAACATTATTGTCCAAACCATGAACATACATTACAAGTCGTGATTTCCTGTATATTTTTGTGCAACTGTAGAAATATGATATTTATCTGCTCTCACCTCTCCACTTGCTCGTGTGTTCTTGGGACAAAGTGGGTTGTTGCTGTCAAATCTGGGTACATGTTCCTCAGTAGGCTTTTCTACCTGACCAGCCCAGGGTCTCTTCATGCGGTGAGCAGACACCAGGACCCAGGTATCCCGCAGGGGATTATAGCGCAGATGCTGGTGCTCTGAGGAGTTTAGGAGACATAATACAATAAATGACTAAATAGTTTACAGTTAGCGGAAGTATTTTTGAGAACAAATTAATTATTCATTATATTTAAAAGAATAATTAATTCTAATTGTTTGATAGCTCTAAATTTACAGCAGTCACACTGAATAACACACTGTAAACATGGCACAGATGTTTGAAGGTTATGTGTTCTATTCATATCCAATAGAGCGCCACAGGAATGAGTCCTAAAACCTGGAAGTAAGTTAGCATTTGAGCGCCATGGGGTCTATCATCTAAATGTCAAGGGAAATTATGAATGGCTTTGTGGTAAGACACCTGAAATAAGGTCTGTGGTTAACACAAGCTTGAGAGATGTTGGTGTTTTGTTAGACCACATAAACTACGTTAGGTAATACCCCCACTTGTGAATTTTGAAGTTTTTATGTGTCCTTAAAAAGGCGGTTGCTAACAAGTGGTTAAATGTGACTACAGTGGTTGTCGGGGACATTAAATGTCATCACGCCGGACACAGAGGGCGGGAACTCGCTCACTAGTCGAAGATGTCTCCTGTAGGTTTAATCTTTAGGTTAAGGCAAATATTAGGTTAATAAACAATTTATTAAACTACGTGGATTAGTTTATCGGAGATCGTCTGAAGCATAACGGTAGTGACGTCAGTACCATCCGACCGTGGTGTGGTTCTCTATAGCATAACGTTAGCTTTTTACTTCTGTCGGCCGCATTAACGCTTCAAACATCATAAACATGGCGTTCATCTGTGAAGATTATCCTGCTGAACAAAACGCCTACACATCAGCAACGTGTGTTTGCCACAGATCTTATTTTCTGTAATGATCCAAAATCCAATGCAAAAATCCCATAGGGCGAATTCATGGGCGAAACCCATGGCGATGCTACTTCCGGGTTGGCCTCCAAAAATACGTCATATGGTTTGTTCTCTATACACCTTATTGTTAAAGTAAGTGAATATGTCCAAAAAGGTAAGAAGGTGTCTTTTGTTGTACAAAGCAACTGTTGTAGAATCACCTAAGTGATCATGACAATTGACACATCATTGCATAAATAAATGTAAAAATGTATAACTGCTGCTATTACAGGCTATGTAAGTTGTTTCTAGGCCTATAAAGATCAGGTTAACCAATCGATCTATGAAAGACACTAAGGTTTTCAAAAAATGTCAAATTAACTCATTAAACAGCAGTGTTGCATACAAAGTGGTGCTAACTTGCTCAACATAGATACAAAACAAGGATTTCTCATAAGGCAGCTTTGGTGCCTCTGTCAGTGTTTTTTCATGAAACTATCCCTCATCCTTGAGGAGGAGGACTTAGGACTCTGTTTAAACCTTTCATCAATATCCTCCTGATCGAAATACAAGTGGACAAGTGTGAAGGCACTCCAGTGCATCCTGAGTATGGATTGAGATCTGATCACTCTTGACACATTTGTCCCCATTGGTTTGGTGGTGTGTAATACGCACATGTGTCCTGGGCTACATAATGGACAGCTAACGCTCTACATATATATGAGTGGAGATGAGACGAACAGACAGAGCTCTGGGCTGCCCATGTGTTATTCATTGCACAGTGAGATGTGTCTATGAGGCAGAAACTCAAGTTAACACACAGCAGGAGCTTTACATACATACACACTCAGTCATGCACACACACAGCGAAGTTCAGCCTTGCTGATTCTAGTTGCAGTTACAGTCGCACAAACTTGTAAACAGTCTATATGCATGGCATCACTGAACCTTCATTTAGTGAGTATAATCTGAACCCCCCTCATTCTCCATTGTCTTATTTTTACCTGTTCCTAAAAGGTTTGGTCCATAGAAATTGGTCCATATTAAAATTGAGCTAGCTTAAACTCAAAGAAAGCTGTGGTACATAGAGGGGACATTCCCATAACAAAAAAAACCCTAAATGTCAATGTATGTAAAAAAACAACTTTTTTAGATTTTTTTTTTTCAGTGGTTTGATTTCAAATATTTTTATGATCAAGTTCAAACAGAAGTTGAAATATTTAGATTTTGTGTCAGTAAATTCTGAAAATCAATGTGTTACTTTAAAAATGATCACTACAAAACACACATTCTCATCAATTAGGTAAACATTTTATTGAAACTATTATGTTTTTATGGGTGTACAACTCTTCAAAGATGGTAAATGGATTAGAGCTTGTATAGCTCTTTCCTAGTCTTCTGAATACTCAAAGCACTTTTACACCGCAGGTCACACATTCACACACTGATGGCAGAGGTTGCTATGTAGTGAGACCATCAGAAGTAATTAATCCCATTCATACACACTCATACACAGCCGACGAAGCAGCAGAAGCAGCAATTCGGGGTTAAGTGTCTTGCCCAAGGACACATCGGACAGGAGCTGCAGGAGCTGGGGATCGAACCCTCGACCTTCCGGTTAAAAAAGGACAACTCTACCAATTGAGCCACAGCCGCCTGAGATGTGTTTGCTAACCATGTCAATTATAGCATTCTTGAGTTATGCTCAAAATTAGCTTCAATTTCCACTACCAAAACAGTCACTATCGAAGAATCTTAATATCAGTGTGTAACTTTAAGGATAATCATTTCAATCATCCTTTTTAGGCAAATAAACATCCTGAAGGCAATGTTTTTGTTTTTACTACTACTGGTTCTGCTGGGGTCCATTTCAGAAAGAAGGTTCAACTATTTTTTCACACATAGAAATGCCACTGCTTGGAGATCTTTTTCCACATTTGTGGATTTGTGTGTATTGGTGGATCTATTCACGCATGTGTGGATCTGTGTACGCATTTTGAAATTATTTTGCCACAATAATAGCTCAATATAGCTATTATTGTTAGCTCATAAAGGACACTTGGGAATAGTGGGAACAAAACAACATTTCAGATCCAAAGTTTGGTGGCCTGGTACAAAGCAGCAATGAAATATTGTAAAGCATGTCACGGGTGTCAGATTGTATCCAGACCTGACCCACCAGAACCACTGAGACCCACACCCCTACGAGACAAACCCTGGCAGGATGTCGCCATAGACCTACTATGACCACTGCCTGCCAATCACTAAATACCTGTGGTTGTTGACTACTACAGCCTTAATTATGAGTATGATGTTTCCACTTCTACAACTGCAGAAAAGGTTATGGACAGCCTGGAGACAATCTGCAGCAGACATGCAGATTACCTGTCACCTGCAAGTCAGATAACTAACCACAATTCAAGTCTGAATTATTCAAAGACTATTGTGAAACTATTGGAATCAAGCACATCAGAACAACTCCAAAATGGGCTCAAGCAAATAGAGATGTTGAGCGTCAAAATGCATCACTGATCAAAATAATAACATTTGCTGAAGCGGAAGACTTGATTGGAAATGTGAACTGAGAAAATACTGTGACTGTACAGTATATTGAAGCATAGAACATGATCCTGCAGGGAAAAGCCCTGCTGACCTTCTCTTTAACCAGAAAATATTTGGAAAGTTAACAGACGTCTGTGAGTCACGCACAGCAGAACGTGCGTGATAGAGAGGCTGAGCAAAAAAGGAAAATCTAAATTGTATGCAGAGTAGCTCAGTATTCGAACATGGATATTGGAGACGAAGTACTCTTACATCAAGACAAAGTGGACGAGGTCAGAACCCCATTCAACACAAAACCGCACAGAAAGCTGAGTAAAACAGGAAATCAAGTTGTGTTTGAATCTCTAACAGGAGCGACTATCGGATGAACACAACACATGTAAAAAGATATGAGACGGACAATCACAAGACAGTACAACGTACACAAGAAGATATAAGAACTGAGGACAGAGTGCTAGAAGCAAACACACAGACAACGGTCACTCAGACATCAAGACAGGATTTTCAAAGTTCAGACATACCAGTGGCCAGACCTCAGTCAAGAGGAAGAAGACCAAGTCAAGAGGACACCTGAAAGACTCAGTGATTTTGTGTTAAAGTAATATGTACAAATGATATTTTCTGGTGTACAGAGCTGTAAAAAAAATACACCATTTGATTAAGTTTATTTCCAAAAAAAATGAGGGATGTCATGTAGCCTATTGGTTAGACAAGTTACATGATAGGAAAACAGGAAGTAAACACGTGAACATGACGTCACGGCCAGTGTGCGATCAGCTGCAGCCTATGTTCGCGGACAATAAATAAAGCAAGTTAAAGTAGGCTATATGCTTTATTTCTTGATTCAATTCAGGTTGCACGATCTAATTCAGTATTAAGATAGACACACAAAAATAAAGACTGCCTGAAGAACGTCTCAATAAAGTGTTGAGCTGACAGAAGCTCGTTTTACCACTGTAACCTACTAAACAATTTGGCTTAAAGTCAATAGCATTGGTTTTCTATTAACAGAAAATGTGTTTTTAAGACAACAGAATTAACAATCTATTAGAAACCTGTTGCAATTTTTGGTCAGGGTTGTGTATGCGCAAGAGTCACGCGCTTTGGCAAAGATGACAACATCTATAGAAGTGCTGTGTTGTGAAAAAGTACTCGTGTGGAGAAAGTGCACACAATTCATTTCCAAAAGGTCTGTTCAGGAGACCGTATGTGTGGATGTTAAGTAGCATAAAACAGGCAGCCTACGCCAGATTTGAAAAGTTGTCTGCAACCGATATACGAAAATAACTTCCAGTGAGTTTGATAGTTACTCCAGCAGGCTAAATGTAAACATCTCCATACCTTTTGGATCAAACTGGACTTCTTCTTTGTCGCTCATGCTGTGCAGGTTCGCTTCTCCGTCGACAAATCACTAAGCAAATAAAGTCTTTGTGAACTTTGACTGACAGACGCCACTACCTTTCCTGACAGCTTTCCTCCTTCTTCGTCTTGTAATGATATTCCGGCAGGCTGTACACTGTTGAGTGTAATGCTGCCCTCCACAGTCTATGTAGGCTAACTGAATTCAACTAAAGATATGGAGTGTGGATCAAACTAACGTGTACTACTTTCTGTAAATAATAATAAATTAAAAATAATAAAACAAATGAATACAAATATTAATAATGATATCTTCTCAATCAACTTAGTTTGGCTAAGGTACTCATCAAATCCTATAGCTTTAATTTTCTGAATTATTATATAAGATATCTATTAAATCCAAGTGTACTTTAATTTCTTTCAAATCTTCCACCATCTATCTTCTTTTTAAACTATATTTCTGACAGTTTAAAATGACATGTTCCACTGTCTCCTCTTGTCCATGTCCATCATGTTTTCCATATTTTACACAATGTCCTATCGAATCGAGTGTGTCCATATCTTAATCTAGATATTATTCTGTCATTTCTCCTATTTGTTCCTGCACTTCTCATTTCACCAACCTTCCTTTAGATTCTATAAAACCATTGTCCTTTCCTTTCCTCCTCCCACTGCTTTTGCCACCTTTCCTTCAATCTCTGTTTAATAATGCTCTTTACTTCTGTTCTACTGATGCCAACTATAAAATCTACTTGAGTATTTAATGTAGCCCCCTTTGCCACCTTGTCTGCTAATTTGTTTCCTTGTATGCGTGTGCAGGTACCCATAAAAACACAACTGTAAGACCCATCATTTCAATTCTGTATAGTGTTTGTTTGATTTCTATTAAAATGTCCGGTCTGCTGTCTGAATGACTGTATTGTAAACTGATGAGTGATGAACTTGAATCTGAACAAATGACAGATCTCAATGGTCTTGTATCCTCTTTTCACTGTATACTAATAAAAGTGCGATCCCCTGTGTAGACTGATAACCCCTCACTGATTCTTTTCCCAACGTTGATGTGAAACTCCAGAACAATAAATGACACACCAACTTTGACAACTGTATTTTTTGACGCATCTGTAGATATCTGAACATAACTGTGGTACCCATCAATATAATTCTGTATGATGTGTGAATTAAAATGGAACTCACTATCCTCGTTCTTCTTTTCCAATAATATGAGATCTACTCTAGCATCAGGCAGTATTCAGGGTTGTATTGCTGGTAATGGTGCTGTTGGACTAATGTTTCAATGGATCAACTTTAAGTTCTGTTGCTTTCTTTCTTCTCCCTTTTCCAACAAGGTTTTAAAGTTTGGCTACTTAATTCATATCTTATGCTACAGGCCAGTAGTGTGTAAGTCCTGCGCCCCCCAACATAGTGAAAGTTTGTATCCAAAGAAAACATGGACTTAGGAGAAAGGACAAAGATGAGAGTCTCAGGTCAGAAGTCTCTTTAGATAACTGTTTTACCACATATTTTATTATCAGCTGGCATCCAAAAAGTTGCATTACTGCCTTCTTCTTCTTCTTCTTCTTCGACTTTTTATCTCATAATTATGACTTTTTATCTCATAATTCTCAACTTTATCTACTGGGAGGCAGACACACTCTGTACTTTTAAGAATAGACTTAAAACATTCCTTTTTGATAAAGCTTATATTTAGGGCTGGTGCAGGTATTGACCAGCTCCGTAGTTATGCTGCTATAGGTTTAGACTACCGGGGGGAACTGGCAACTTGAGCTCCTATCTCTCCTCTTCTCTCTCTTTGCATTCACATCATATTATTGCATGTCGCTATCTATTGTTCTTAGTGACTAACCACGTTTTCCTGGGAGCTCCTGAGCTCTCAGGTCTCGTAGATTCCTCTGGATTGTTGGTGAGGACGGCCTGCTGCCATGGACCCCCCCTATCCGTGCCATAAGCCCAGTAGGCATTGTCCTGGCACCGGAAGCCAGGCTCTCGAGTAGAAGGAACTCCTCCAACCTTCAGCGAGGTGATCGGGCACTACTACCACCTGACGTCCCTGACGCCCAGCCACTACAATTGGACCACGTCGTCCCTTTAGTAAAACGTCTCGAGATAACACTTGTTATGAATTGGTGCTATACAAATAATGATTGTTTGATTGAGGACAGAGATGAAGACTGATAGGTTTTGCCTCTAATCCACCGGCCTCTTACGCAACACAGCCTGTCCATACAGATCCTTCAGGTTCTACCTACCAACAACCCTAACTATAGACTCTCAAGGTTACAAGGTCAGGTGTTGTGATTTTGCTCAGTAAATGTTTTCCAAAAAGGTCACCAGTTTATCGTTGTTTACTGGGGAACAAGGCATCTGTAGCGGATTACTTACCTCATAGGTCACTGAAATGCAATATGAACTGTGCTTCAAACTTGGCTCTAAATAAGGTTGACCTGAAGTCAGAATCATTACACACACACTGTAATCCCATAGCAATAGTAGATCTCTGTATACCAATGCTGTAAGTTGGTACTTCTTGATTCATTTTGAAGTCGGAAGTAATAAGTAATAATCAAGTCTTGTAATACTTAACTTATAAAACTTTTATTTCTTAATGTGCTAATTTTATTTTTAGCTTACAGTGAATTGCACATCTCCTCATTAACAGTCAAGGTACAGTAAACAATTATTTGTTTTGCCACCACTGAGACAACACAGCTACTTTTGCCCATGTAAAACCAGATAACTCCTTAAAGGTATATACAAACGCTACATGATCCCAGATGCGTTCAGGCATTTGCCTTAAAATAAAGCTGTTTGAGTAGAAACAAACCGGTAAAATCAGTAGAAGTGCTTTTCTTTTTGAGCACAAAACCAAGTGAAACAATGTTTTTTTTTCCCCCAAACACTTTTTGACCTGTTAAACTATTTCAAAGTTCTGGTAAACTAGACTCACTGATCAAATGAACAGCATTGTTCTCGTACCAATAATCATGACTTAATTTTAAATAAAAAGGTTGTCAGGTATAGTTTTCTTCATCATAACCTCTCAAATTATAAACTTTTTCAAAGAAATAAATACAAACACATTCAGGAAATTCAAAGTGTTAAGACAAGCTTGTCCCCTTACCAAACATACTTGATGAAGTAGGTCACCGTGTTAAGTTCAAGTCAAATCTTTGTTTACACTAATTAACTGAAAAAAAAACAAAAAAAAACAATTACACACTAATATCACGACGGAGGATTAGGGCCACGTTAAAAAAAAATATTTTTTTAAATTTCGAGATTAAAGTCGTAAATTTCCGACTTTATGCGCAGGCTGGTCTCGAACTCGTTAATTTACGAGATTAATCTCGTAAATTAACGAGTTCGAGACCAGCCTGCGCAAAAATGATGAAAGTAGAACTCTTAAAGTCTTTAAAGAATAGAAGTTGTGATTTTAGTCTATATCAGAAGAGCAGCAGCATCCTGTTCTCAAATGACAAACATGGAGCATCTTGTCCTAAAGGTTTCACTAATAAGGAAATAGGCTACTTCCTTGTGTAGTCGGTAAAAACAGTTAGTTCAAGAGAAGTTTTCACTTCAACTTGCAAGACCTTGTTTATCTGTAAAATGATGAACAGGACACAAACTGGCTCTGCACATGAGACACTTTAACAAGGCAGACCGATAACAGACACAGATAGTTGTGTTGGGGCTTTACTTATGCAGATATGAAACTACACATGCTTTTGGCACATCATCATCTCCACATTGTCATAAAATATCAGCACCCTGAAAAGATACTGCAAGAAACTAAAGAAAGAACCACACTGACTTGGAGGAAGTTGTCCGCAGAGGAAAATACTTTAAGAGTTTCAGAAAAAGGCAGCCAGATAATCCACCATCTTGTTTCATCATTTTGCACAGGCTGGTCTCGAACTCGTTAATTTACAAGATTATTCTTGTAAATTTATGAGTTTAATCTCGTAAATTAACGACTTTATTTTCGGAAATTTACGACTCTTTAAATGACATATGAATAAAAGTATGATTTATAAAAATGCCTTAGCTGCCATAAAGTCGTAAATTTCCGATATTAAACTCGTAAATCTTCGACTTTATTCTCGTAAATTTACGAAATAATAATAAAAAAAATTTAACATGGCCCTAATCCTCCGTCGAACCAATATACAAATGAATGTTCTGAGGAAATAGTGGCTCTTGAATTGTTAATATGCAAGTTAAGAATATTTGTTTAGAAATATATTTCTTGGTCCCCATATTTGATGATTGCGGTCAGATTTTATATGGCATATTAGATTTATATATCATACTTTTATTCATATGTAATTTAAAGAGTTATCATACAAGGCTTTTATTATAAATATCACAGAATTATTACCAAGATTCTCAAAATACAAAAACGATTAGAAACAAGTTGTGTAGAAGGTCTTCGGTGTTCAATTTATTATCCCCCAAAAATAAGCCAATTTCTTTATAGAGTGCAGAAGGCCTCAATGACTTAGTCAGGAGGAGCATTCAAAGTAATTCTTATTGTTTATCAATGAGAACACAATATCTATATAATTAAACAGGCCATGACTCAAATTAGAGAAAAAGGGTTTTGGGTGTGATGGATTTTTGAGTAGTACAGCTAAGTCAATTTAGCCTATAACCCCATCAACAGCCTTCTTGATTGCAAGAATTTAAATATAGACGGCATCTACATGGTATGATCCAGTACAGACTTTCCCTCTGTGCTAAATAAAATTGTCGTGTGATGTAAGGTGAACTTTTAATGTCACTTTCCCTGTGTGGGCATCCGTGCTTCAGCTGTGACTCAGAAAACACCAACTTCTGTAAGAAGTGTACCAGCCTCAAGCAGCATGCCTTTAACATAGACATTTATGGTATAGAACATTGTGAGGAAGTCCTGGGTGCTGAACAAGGTGTCAGCGAGGGCAAATCCAAGCGTGGAGGGTATGAAACCTCGGCCGTACTCCACCATCCAAGTTCCAGCGCTCCACTGCACGGAAGTGGCTTCACCTACACCATGAACTATTGTGTCACCTGTGCAGAAAAAAAGACATTTGGATATGTCTACAGGTGAAATAGACTTAAGACATACAACCATTAAAACAAGAACATACAATTTGAATGAAATGTATTTAGGTATTACCAGGGTAGTATATTTCACTCTTAGTTGTACCCTCTTTCCACTGTCTGAAAGTTCCAGATATGATAGTGTCAGAAATCTCAGCCCAGTAACGACCTGTTAAAGAGAGAATATGTGAAGTCAAATAACTTCTAAAATAAACATATTGATTGCGCAATGGCATAATATTGCTGTTACTAGTCTGTGAAATCACATTGCATTTCCACAACAACGAAACGCTATCTGAATTCACAGACTGGACACACACAACACACCACACACCACACACCACACACCACACACCACACACACACACACACACACACACACACACACACACACACACACACACACACACACACACACACACACACACACACACACACACACACACACACACACACACACACACACACACACACACACACACACACACACACACACGCACGTCTGCACAGTGCTGCGCTCCGCATGTAACTACCTTCAGAGACGGTGGTGGGGGGAAGGAGAAATGTAATAGAAGTGTAAATAACACAGCTTGAAACGGCATTCTGAATAGGGCTACTGAGAATAAATGCAGTGTAAACTTTTACAAGATAGAGCCTTTTAGTATAAAATCCTGCAAGCAAGTGTCCTGGATCAAATACATGTCTGATGTTTGTGACAAAACAAACCACTTAATAATGAATTAACATTTCAGCAAGTTATTTGTGGATGAATTGTGGATTGATCTCCTGCCGTCATATTGCCAGTTTAACGCGGGATATTTCTGTCCCTTTTATGCCTGGTCTTCAATGTGTAACTCACAGAGACATAATGGTGGGGCGAAGTCGCCCATGACCCAGTATTAGAGGTATTAACAGAGATGTAACAAAGGGGAGATGGTTGAAACATCTAATCATATATTTATATAGTGCCAACTCACAACAAATGTTATCTCAAGGCACTTCACAATAGAGCAGAAGAAAGTCCTTACTCATTGTATATTATCTACAAAGACGAAACATTAACCCATTATAAACTCTAAGCAACATTTAGCAAAGTTACAGTGGCAAGGAAAAACTTGCTTTAAGAGGCAGACACCTTGAGCAAAACCAGACTCATGTTGAACAGCCATCTGCTGTGGGATAGAGGGAGATGTGGGGAGAAAGAAGAGGATAGAGACGGACAGAGCAACAACAATAAATAAGATAGATGTAAAGACTTCACATCAATTTAACATTAAGGTTAGCAACTGTAAAGGTGATGAAACGGGGAGGACTGATTATGTTAATTAGAGGTTGAAGTTGAGCAGCTATAAGATTCACTTTATACTAATGAGATAGATGTAAGGCTGATATTCATAGTTTTAGCAGTAGGATTTAGGAGTGGGGAACCATGGCAGCAGGCCGTCCCCACCAACAATCAAGACAAACCAGCGAGACATAGGAGCTCAGGAGCTCCAAGGAACTTATATGGTTAGTAATTTACATGGTACATGAAGATTTACAGACAGTGTCATGCAGAACTATGTGAACGTACACAAAGAGAGAAAGGAGCTCTAGGTGAGCTGGTCCATACCTGAGCCAGCCCTAACTATGAGAATCGTTGCTTGATCAAAAAGGAAAGTTTGGAAGCCTACTCTTAAAAGTACAGAGGGTGTCTGCCTCTCGGGCCCTGACTGAAAGGAGAGAGGCCTCATAACTGAAGGCTCTACCTCCCGTGGTACATTTAGAGACTGTAGGTACCACGAACAGGCTGGAATTCTGGAAGCATAATGTTCTCGAAGGGTAATACGGCACTTTTAGCCCTTTAAGATAAGATGGTACCTGGGCATTAAGAGCTTTTTAAGTGAGAAGAATGATTCAGCATTGTTTTTCAGCAGGATATGCCTGATTTTACATACATTACGAAGGTGAATATAGGCTGTCCTAGAAATTTGTTTTATGTGGCAGTTGACGGACATATCATTATCAAACAGAACTCCTAGATTCCTAACATTACTGCTAGATGCCAGTTGTATCATTAGAAAAAGTCTCTCTGAGGTTGTTAGGGCCAAGCACAATAACTCCAGTCTGAGTTAAGCAGCAAAAAAAAAACTAGTCATCCAGGTCCTAATGTCCCTAAGGCCACTGTAACTTTGCTAAATGTTGCTAAGTGCTGTGCTCATGATGGATTAAGGTCTTTTACATGCTCTTCTGTAAGATAACTGATAAGCCACCAC
The DNA here is from genome assembly GCF_963584025.1 of Labrus mixtus. Classification (NCBI taxonomy): domain Eukaryota; kingdom Metazoa; phylum Chordata; class Actinopteri; order Labriformes; family Labridae; genus Labrus; species Labrus mixtus. Next base: position 17,145,121 of record NC_083628.1, on the reverse strand, counting down.
TTTTCCAGGATCTTTGAGATAAAAGGAAGGTTAGATGTAAATCTATAGTTAGCTCAGGTTCCTGAATCAAGAGTAGGCTTTTTAAGATGAGGTTGAATTACAGCTACTTTAAATGACTGTGGTACATAACCTGCCAGTAAAGACATATTGATCATTTCTAATATAGAGCTGCTAACTAAGGGAAAGACTTCCTTAAACAGCTTGGTTGAGATTGTGTCTTAGGAACATGTCGAAGGTTTAGACAAAGGAATAAATGAATTTAGTCAGTTGGAGAAAAATAGTCAAGAAATATCAGACTGTAAAGCTGTTTCTGCTCCTATAACTTTTAAGTTATAGGAGGAATCTGCACCAGGTGAGAGAAGGAGGTTACTAATTTGTCTCTCATGTTTAGATTTTAATTTTAAAGAAGCTTATGAAATCATTACTGCTGAAGGCTATAGGAATACATGGAGCTCAATGGAGCTATGACTCTCAGTCAGCCTGGCCACAGTGCTGAAAAGGTATCCAGGATTGTTTTTTTTTTTTTCTTACATTACAATAGGCAGCACGAGCGTGACGTACGGTCTTCATATATTTATTATGAAAATCTTGCCAAAATTAAAGAGATTCTTGCGTCTTGTCTGTTCTGAAATACATGTCTCTGAGTTGTACCATGGAGCCTGTTATTGTCTATTTTAGGGGTGAAATCAAGAGTAACTCTCACATGGTACTGAATTAAAAGTTGCTTGAATATCTTCCTTAAATCTAGCTACAGCACTATCAGATAATCTTCTAGAGAATATGTTTTTATTTTTATTAAGCACAATTAAGTCTGCTTAAGAAATAATTGTTATTGGGAACTGAGTTTTTTGTGTGAAAACTATTAAACAATGTGCCTCCTGTGCTTCTGTAATGCTGTAACGCAATGTGAAATCAAACAGATACACAAATATCACGTCGATGGGGATGTAATGTGCAAGTACACAAGGTGTTTATTTAACCAGGTAATTAACCCATTGAGATCAATATCTCTTTCACAAGGGTGACCTGGCCAAGAGGGCAGCAGCACATGTCATAGTAAACATTACAAAATGTAATGATGGCACATAGTCACAAGCCCAGAACCGGCATCTACTTGTGGAAGACAAGCTTGTGTGCTGTGTAAGTATCTGGTAAAAATAAAAAATACTCCTAATACATTTTTATTCTATTTTGATGACCTAGAAATATGTGTTTATGCCAAAGAAATGTGTGAATCCTTTGAATCTATACGTGAACATTTGTACATTTGGATGGACAAACATTTTGTGAGCATTGAGAAGTATTTTTTAAGGGGGTCATTTATATTCAAATCCAAAAACATATGTGGGACTACTGTGCATATTTTTTCATATCAAGACTGATCTTGCTCCAGTAAAAAGGCTTCCAAGTATTTTAATTTTTTTTTAGGGCTAGAAAAATGAATTTTGAATCTGTACTTGTAATTCAGTTGTATTGTTAATACAAATCTTCTACTATCACAGTTGAAATTGATCTTTTCCAATACTGCATTGCATAACACACTAGAAAACGTTCAACCCAACTGTTTCCTCACCTGAGTGCCCTCCTGTGTCAACTGCAGTACCAAAAAGCAGAAGGTACTCTGTGAGAGAGGCATGAAGAAGACACATGGAGCCCATCCAGCCCCCAGCATTCACAAACACCCACTGCAGGTCCTCATCTGGTAGGATGTGGCCAGGGTATCTAGATCAATTAAAACATTAACCACACAGCATAACATTAACCCCTCATGTGCATGTAGGTTTAAAAAGATGAATTTCAAGGGAAGCCTAACAGTGTCTGGGGATGAAAACTGAATATGTTTGGTCTTTTTGAAAACAAATTAAAACTTATTTAATTTCACATAAAAATCAGTCATTAAAGGCTTACCTATCTGAAAAGGTGGAGAGATAAAAAAAAAAATGTCTGTCATTTAAAACAGACTTAGCAGCTTAACACTTGTACCATCTTATTTGTCAACAGGTTGGGATGAACATAAAATGTTAAGCTGAAATGAGAAGTCAAATGGCTAAAAAAGGGCAAATCTTTAGTTTATAACATGGGAAAAAGCTGTACAAATAACTAGACATTTCCTGATGTAATACCCATTAATGAATGTGTTTTTTAATATTTAAGTCGCTACCTTTTCCTTAGCTCCACCACCACTTTCAAAAAGGCCTGCTCATGGTCCTGTCCTGGAAGGGCAAGGGGGACAACTATGACTTTTACATTCGTGTACATTTACTTTGAATTATTAATGTATTACACTTTAGGGAACTGCATGATGTCTTTGACTTGATTAAGACATACAAAATAAATGTATAACCAAACTCACCCGCATACTGTTTGGCCAATTTGGCGATGTCTTCTTTGTTAAAAACATACTGCTTGCTGGCCATCCAGTGCCGAAGCAGAAGAACAGCCAGGGCGACGCTGACTGCGAACATGAACAGTTTTAAAAACGTCCGTACTACGGCCATTGTAGAAACGGCTTCAAAACACAGCTGCAGACTCGACTACACGTGTAAGTAAGGGTAGCTAAGTTGCTCCGAACACGCCATTGACAGAGAAGTTGTGAAGTCAAAACTGACAGCTTCTTCTGCTGTTTCTTCTTCTTCTAATGATATTCTGGCAGGCTGTACACTGTAGAGTGTAATGCTGCCCTCCAGGGTAGGGGTGGTAGCATAGGGTGGTAGCCTGGTAGGGTATAGGTAGGCTTTAGCGAATGAGAGGTTGATGTATAAGCTAGAAAAATCACTGGATAGACTTAAAGTCCCTGTAAACCAAAAATAAATAAAAATGTTTTTTAGTTTTTTATACAAAAGAAGAATGTATTATTAACCACCAGGCCAAATTTCAGCAACGAAAAAAACTTTTAAGTTTATAAAATTAAGCTTCAATGAATAATGAATAATGTAGCTGTTCTCTCCTCTGGAATGCTGTGGGCGTGTCCATAGAATGTGCCGAAGCCACGCCCCCTCGCACAGAGACATTCCCTTCTCAACTGTCAAACATGTAAATGACCTGACAATGGAGGCCTCAGCTCCTCTATCAGACCTGTCTGTCCATCATCTTTGTTTAGTCTAGTAATGTGTTATGGAAGCCTGTTTCTCAATAGCATAGCTAGCCAAATGAAATAAGTTTAGCTAACCACAATAAAATAATATGTAACTTTACCACTTTTTGCATTTATTTATTAACCAGGCAGCCATCCTCACACTATAATTGCCTTTGATTTGTATTACTATTTGGTCAAGTTTAACATTTTTATGATCAATAATAAGGGAAAACTAGTGCTCCATTTAATGCCTTCTGTTGTACCTGTTTTTTTATTTACACAATAAAGGTAAAATAACCCCACCGTTATCAATATCACCTAGCTAATAAAAGAAAAAGGTCTATTGTCAGTTTTATCTACATACTGTACCTGCAGGTCCTCATGCTTGATGTGTGAACTGCTGATTTTCATCATTACAACAAACAAGCTATGCAACTGGATATACTCAGTAGTATTGAGATTAATGTATATACTGTAGTTTAACACATAATATTTACGATATCAGTCACTGTTAACTAAACCATATTTGAACAGGTGCACCTGTGGAGAGTGCAGGATGATGCACAGAGAGGTGGAAAGTGTGTGCTGCAAGCAGCTTAACGCCATATTTATATATATATATATATATATATATATATATAGTTTCCTTATACAAAATGTTCATTCAAAGTATGAATACACAAGATTAATACTGGCTCGTCAGAACTGAAACACCTTCTAACACATACTCCAACAGGTTCAGAATAAATGTCTGGAGCTTCCAGAGGAGCCACACTGCATGACTCTTCATCCAGGCCTTGAGCCTGTCTGCCTGAACCCCTACTCCCTGCAGGATGCTCTGAACATTTATCAGACAGACCATGGACCGCTGGAGATGACAGAGAGAGCTGTGTCTGTCTGAAAAAAACATTTTTATTTAGGAATGTCAAAATAACAGTTATGTTAGTCAAATTGAATAAAAAATAAGCGGAGAGTTTTAGGAAACACAGAGTTGGTTTAGTGTTAGTTTAACTCAGGTTTGGTATTGTCAGGATCAATGCACAGCCAAACAATTCGAATTTAAAGTGTCTCTGAGCTATAAATAAAAAGCCTGCACTCATGTGGTGCCTACAGACAAATGTAAATAATCCAAAATAATGTTTTACATTCACAAAAGTTCTAAACAGTACAAATACAAGTTAGTGAACATCCAAAAATGACTAGAGAATATACTCAGTAGAGAGCAGTCATCCACCAAGGGCAAATAAATCAGAAAAAAGCAAACAAAGAAAAAAACCAGATGTCCAGGCCAATCTATACAGCCAAATAGATTTCAGGCACGCTGCAGGTTGATCCATCTTTCATCTTCTAGGGATCATGATGTGCAGTATAAGACAGACAAAATGAGAAAAGAAGACTATAAGACCACTTAACCCAAAATAAATCTTCAAGAATATAATCACATTACTTTTTTACGTTTGTCATTGTAGGTGTGCTCGCTACCTGGCATCCTTTGTTTCCTGGTGCTGGAGATACCTGGGAAAGCACAACCGGGTAGTGATACCTTCCTGCGTTGTTGTCCCTATCCACCAGGAGTACCCTGATGAAGAGGAAGAGTACACCGGTTTTAGGCCTCCAATTTAAATTATTTCCACCTGAAATTTCAGTCATGACAGGCAAATAAAAAAATTACGAGGAATAAATTAACCCATTAGTTCTATAACAAACCAAGTGAACTAACTGTTCAGTGATGGTGTCAACAAGTTCAGAAATACTGGGGAGGTAGGTGGTGTCTTTAGGATCTGCAAAGTTGGAACTGTTGGAACGGAAACTCCAAGAGGGGGGGCGTTTTGTAGGTGGGCTGTCAGGTGATGCAGTTTTCCACTTGAGTGGAGTAGATGAGAAGAGTGGAAGAACTTGGGATTCTGTGCTTCCCACAGCAACGCTCCTGTTGGCCACTGTAGCTTGAAAACCTGGAGAATACATGTGCAAATAACAATACAATTGTTTGTGTGCACTGTATACAGAGTTGCAGCTATGAAGTTAGAAAATAAATCTTAACATTTTTAGCAGCACTTTGACCATCAATGTTGCAAGATTTTGTACAGCCTGTATGGTCTTCTCTCGCATGAAAACATTAGTAAACTGTCTGTCAGTAAAATGTGTAAAATACTGGATTTATTCAGTCACAATTTCTTTTTTAGGTTTTTACCACAGCAGTAACATCAGCATGGTGATCATAAAGTAACTGTGACAGACTCAACATGATGAATATTACAGATCATTTCTTCTTATGTGTTGTACTCAATCAAATCTTTGAAGAATATAATTTAAGCAGTGTTTTCTTTGATGTACATATAGTGCATATCTAGAAAGTTTGCCTTAACGTCATAGACATTCACAAAGAACAAATAAGACCTTTATATCGCAACATACCTGTAGTTTTTCTGTTGCCTAGTGTTCTCCAAGACAATTGTGTGGCCCCTGTCCTCTTACCCACAGAGAGGTCTGTCCTCATGCCCACAGAGAGGTCTGTCCTCTTGCCCACAGAGAGGTCTGTCCTCTTACCCGCAGAGAGGTCTGTCCTCTTGCCCGCAGAGAGGTCTGTCCTCTTACCCACAGAGAGGTCTGTCCTCTTGCCCGCAGAGAGGTCTGTCCTCTTACCCGCAGAGAGGTCTGTCCTCTTACCCACAGAGAGGTCTGTCCTCTTACCCACAGAGAGGTCTGTCCTCTCTGGTAACTTTCTGTGTGTTGTCTCACTGGCACCCTGTCTCTCTTGTTGTTGAAGGAGACTATGTGAAAACAGATAATAGTTTAATTTGCTTGCTAATGAAATATAATGTTACTGATAATACTGACACGTATAATAATCTCTAAACTGCAGTGAAATAACGTGCAGTACTCGGTCAGAGAACCGCGTAAAGGCGGCCAGACACTGGTGCGGTGGCGGTCGCGCAGTTTCAAGCCGTCTCTGTCTGGTTATTTAGACACAGAAGGAATCATTTACAACATCAACAATAGCCGTGCTACTAGCGGAGATTTAGAAAAAACCCCGGCTGTTGCAGCGCGGTCATTTATGTAGCTCTTCCCCCAAAATAACCTGTTGATATGACCGATTATTATTATTATTATTATTATTATTATTATCTTACACACAGATGAAAGTTCTCTATCATATTTGATTGGAGCTGGATGCTAACTTTAATCTTACACCACACATTCCCTCTCTCTCTCCCAACCAAGAAATGTGAGGCATCCCTTCACCTAATAATCATAAACTTGACCACATTAGATGTGAAAATCATGTTAGACTACACAATAAAATCACGTTATATTATTTCACTCATAAAAACTTTGATATAGATTAACTATTAACATGCAGCAAAAAAGGGAAACTTACACTCACATGCATGCATCCACTGTCCGTGAAGGAGCCAGGTGTGTGCGAGGCGGGCAGGTGACGGTCAGGGGGGAGAGACAGACGTTTCAGGACCACTAACCAGCCAAAGGCGGTTAACCAAAAACCCCATTAGTCTCTGGGGGAAAGTGGGCACTGCAGAGGTGGGTGATATTAGTGAACACCAGCTCTCTATCGTTGTACCGCTTCACAAAGCTAATCCACCTGTTCTTCATCTCTTCATCCGGGGAATTTGAACAAACAGACTTAGCTCCGCCCATTAAAACCTACCACTTAGTCCGTTGCTGAGTGATAGCAGTCACAGTGTTGCCTGTTTCCGTCGTCAAGGTTAATTTCCAATAAAAAAAATGAGGGAAATCGTACATCTGCAGGCCGGCCAGTGTGGAAATCAGATCGGAGCAAAGGTAAGAATATATGTGTTTTCAAACATAACTTTGTAACGATCTGTGAAAGAGCGCACATTTTAAAATTGGTTTTGGCGGGCTACTCGTTGAGCTTACTTAGCTTCAAAGCTAATGTTAGCATAGCGGCCCACCAATGCGTTGTTGGGTTTCGCAATATTGTGACTTAGCCAGCGAACTTAATCATATTCCTTTATTTTTTTCCAGTTCTGGGAGGTGATAAGTGATGAACCCAACTGGTTCATACCACGAGGACAGCGACCTGCAGCTGGAGCGGATCAACGTGTATTACAAGGAAGCATCAGGTTAACCCCACTTTGTTCAATCTGTCGGTCTGTAAGATTATCTCATGTCTACGGAAGGTAATTCATACTAACCACAAGGCTCGATAGTACCGTATCCACCCAGCAGGGGGTCCTTATCCTTATTATTAACCTTGGACTCCACTGAAAAGTGTTTCACACACACTCCGTGCGCGCCGCGGTCTGTCAGCGCAGCCGAGCTCACTCATGACACATCACAGGAGAACTACAAGATACCGCGGGAATAAAGAGAAAAACATGCAAACAACATGTTGCTTTGTCTTTCTGAAGATGCATTGTTGTTAATTCGGTTCCTGTTTTGACGTAATGTTGATAAAGTGATGAAAAATACGATCGCGAGTCCGTATATTGTGTTTTATTTTGAAATTGACCGGATGCTCTGTGCGTTTCCTTGTCTGACTTCCTGTCCGGGCTGTCATATTCTGCAGCGTACTCCGGTGAAAATAGACTCGCTGCGTATTTGAAACGGAGCAGAGCGCAGTGCTGTCGGTGGCACGCGCAGGAGACGGACCGCAGCGCGCGCTGTGTGAACACAATGATTGACTAGAGCAGGCATGGGCAAACTATGGCCCACGGGCCATATACGGCCGGTTGGGCTTTTTAATCCGGCCCGCCGAACTTGTCCAAATTATATTATTATTAAATTAATTTTTTTTATTTTTTTATTAAATTAAACCATGTTCGTTTTCCCCTGTAATGCCCGCGTTTCCCCAATAGATGGCGCACTTCAGAGTGTGGTGTATTACGCCCTTCTTCACTTTTTCGCTTTGCCCTATGAACCCGTATGAGCCCTTCTGTAAAAATGAGCGGATCAAAGAAAAGAAAAGTGGACAGTGAATGCCGAGTGTTTAATACGGAGCGGACAACTAAATATTTTTTCACTGAAGTCCGATCAAAGGCTGTATGCCTGATATGCCAAGAAACTCTCGCAGTTTTCAAAGAGTACAGTGTCAGCCGTCACTTTACTACGAAGCATGCTAACTACGCTAGCAAGCAGTCCCTGCAAGAATGGGCGGCTACAACTCATAGGTTGAAGGCTAATTTACAGACTCAGCAACATTTTTTTCACTAACAAACTGCGATTCAAGAGTCAACTACCAAGGCAAGTTTTTAGCTGGCATTCAAATTAGCAAAGGCTAGCAAGCCTTTCTCTAAAGGCGAGTTTTTAAAAGAATGCATGGTAGAGACAGCAGGTCTTTTGTGTCTGGAGAGCCAAGGCCAGTTTGAAAAAATCAGTTTATCACGCAGGACTGTGACTCGCCGTGTGGAACTGATTGACGAAGATATAGCCAGTGAATTAAACAAAAAGGCTGAGTCCTTTAAGTTATATTCACTAGCGCTGGATGAAAGTAATGACGTGAAAAGATACTGCTTGACGACCTGCACGGAGAATTCTGCCGTCAGTTTTCTGATTTTGAAAACATTGAAAAGTCACTTCAGCTGGTGTCCTGTCCCCTGTCAGAAGACCCTGAAACAGCACCACAGGAGCTGCAATTGGAACTGATCGATCTTCAGTCTGACTCCGTCTTAAAGGAGAAGTTCAACTCTCTTAAACTGAATGACTTTTATGCTTCACTTAACGAAGCCACGTTTCCAAACCTCCGGAGGACGGCACAGAAGATGCTGACTTTGTTTGGCTCGACCTACGTATGTGAGCAGACATTCAGCGTCATGAACATCAACAAAGCCCCTCACAGATCCAAGTTAACTGACCAACACCTCGGATCTATCCTGAGAATTGCCACTACAAAACTAACTCCAGACTTTAATGCACTGGCAAAAAAGGGAGATCAACAACACTGTTCCCACTGAAACTGAACGTGAGTTTCTCTACTGTGTTTATTAAAATTTAAATTAATTAAATGAATGCATTTGGAAATCAATTTGTACAATGAGCCTTGCATATTCATGCTTTGCTACCTGTTAAAGACCAAATCCTTTCATGTAATGGCTTTTACATGTCATTTATATTAGTTCACACAAACACTCCATCCATCTGTTCCTGGCCCGGCCCCTCTGTCAAATTTTAGAACCCATTGTGGCCCGCGAGTCAAAAAGTTTGCCCACCCCTGGTCTAGGCTAAGTCCTCTTCTCCCTCCTCCTCAAACTCTACCTCTTCCTCAGCAGTGGCGTCCTGATATTGTTGGTACTCGGACACCAGATCATTCACGTTGCACTCAGCCTCAGTGAATTCCATCTCATCCATGCCCCCGGCAGTGTACCTGAAACAAGAAACACTCACTCAGATGTGTTGTGACAAACTCGCTTGAGTCTAGAGGTACAATGAGAAGTCCTGCACAAACACAGGCCTCGGAAGATGGCGGCGACTGTGAGGTAGCGCCCGTGGCGTGGGTCACAAGCTGCCATCATGTTCTTGGCGTCAAACATCTGCTGGGTGAGTTCAGGAATGGTCAGTGACCTGGAAAAAGACAAGATAATGGAGTTAAGATTCATGTCACATGCATTTGAAACAACAAAGTGAGGGTTTGATTAAGTGTGTAAAAAGCATGCTTGTGCCTCTCTACCTGTACTGCTGGCTGCGGCGGCTGGTCAGGGGGGCAAAGCCCAGCATGAAGAAGTGCAGCCTGGGAAAGGGCACCATGTTCACGGCCAATTTCCTCAAATCGGCGTTGAGCTGCAGGCAGGTGGTCACCCCACTCATGGTGGCTGAGACCCGGGCCGTATCCGAATTGCCAAGTACATACTCAATCTTTCAGTAGGCAGTATGCAGTACGTACTGTCCGTGCTGCATACTGTTAGTACCTACTATTCAGTATGCACACACAGTAGGCAGATATTTGTGCCTACTTCGTCTGATTCATTCATATGGACGTATGGAAGTGACGTCATTTACGTTTCCAGAACCGGCCGCATCCACCCGTTTTTTTTTTTTTTTTTTGTTTAGCTTTATTCAAGAAGAGTAATGCGCATATACAGTCAGATAAACAAAACAATATCACAATGTAAATCAAGTAAAAGACAGATTAAATAACTAAATAACGTACAAAAGTAAAGTACAAATGAAAAACAGTAATATACAGTAAAGTAAAATAAACAAATAAAGACGCATTTAAATAGTGAAATCATTATTTAAATAGAGGGGGAAAGGTTTTATAATAATGTATACATTTGTTTTATTTTCTGTTGATAATTTAAAGTAGTGATTTCAGTCGGGACTTTAACTCTAGATTAAAAATTGATTCAATTAATCCACGCTCGTTTGTTTTGATTTGGAGGCGCACGTGACGTGAAGATTTACGTTTTAATTTCGCACAGCATTGTGGGTGGTAAAATACAATTCATTTCCGCATTTCTGAAAGCACGCATCTGATCCATACTGCATAAAACCCGGAAGTTAGTATCCATACTGAAATGTTCAGTATACTGTGCGGACCCAAAAAATGCATACTGAATGACCACTAAAGTTCAGTATACTGAAACTCCCTACTGAAAAGTACATACTGCATACTGAACTGTGACAATTCGGAAAGGGCCCCGGTGGTTGAGGTCACCGTATGTGGGTGTGGTGAGCTTCAGTGTACGGAAGCAGATGTCATACAGAGCCTCATTATCAATGCAGAAGGTCTCATCTGTGTTCTCCACCAGCTGGTGGACGGAGAGGGTTGCATTGTACGGTTCAACGACTGTGTCTGACACCTGAAATGTGAGAGAGAAAAGCAAAAAGAGATGAACACATACACTGAATGTGTTCATCATGCAATCTGGATACTCCTCTCGGATCTTGCTGATGAGCAGCGTGCCCATACCAGAGCCGGTGCCTCCACCCAGCGAGTGGGTGAGCTGGAAGCCCTGGAGGCAATCGCAACTCTCTGCCTCCCTCCTCATCACATCCAGGACCAAGTCGCCCAGCTCCGCTCCCTCGGTGTAGTGACCTTTAGCCCAGTTATTACCTGCTCCGCTCTGGCCTGTGTGACATGCAAATACAGAGATTAATCACAGCTGTAGAGTCAACACTTCCTGGATCTGATTCTATTGGAAATATGACTCCCAAATGAATCACAAATAACTGGTATTCTGTTTTGAATATATTGAAAGTTGAGCTGTGGAAAATGACTTTCAGCTATCACACAGCTGGTGGAATGTCATCAACCCAAGTTACAACACATTTAATTCTCACCAAAGACAAAATTGTCTGGTCTAAAGATCTCGCCAAAGGGACCAGACCTCGCAGAGTCCATCATGCCTGGCTCCAAGTCCACCAGCACTGCACGAGGGACATACTTGCCACCTGGTGAAGAAAACAGAGGGACAAAATGGAAAATTAAATCAATACCCCACAGTGTTAAAGCACTTATATCAAGCAAAGGCATGCTCATTTTGCTTTTGAGTTGATATTCGTGCTGCGGTCCATCTCCGGCGCGTGCCACCAACAGCACTACGTCTCTGCTCCGTTTCAAATACGCAGCGAGTCTATTTTCACCGGAGTACGCTGCAGGCATGCCTCAAGCTGGACAGAATATGACAGCCCGGACAGGAAGTCAGACAAGGAAACGCACAGAGCATGCAGTCAATTTCAAAATAAAACACAATATACGGACTCGCGATCGTATTTTTCATCACTTTATCAACATTACGTCAAAACAGGAACCGAATTAACAACAATGCATCTTCAGAAAGACAAAGCAACATGTTGTTTGCATGTTTTTCTCTTTATTCCCGCGGTATCTTGTAGTTCTCCTATGATGTGTCATGAGTGAGCTCCGCTGCGCTGACAGACCGCGGCGCGCACGGAGTGTGTGTGAAACACTTTTCAATGGAGTCCAAGGTTAATAATAAGGATAAGGACCCCCTGCTGGGTGGATACGGTACTATCGAGCCTTGTGATTAGTATGAATTACCTTCCGTAGACATGAGATAATCTTACAGACCGACAGATTGAACAAAGTGGGGTTAACCTGATGCTTCCTTGTAATACACGTTGATCCGCTCCAGCTGCAGGTCGCTGTCCTCGTGGTATGAACCAGTTGGGTTCGTCACTTATCACCTCCCAGAACTGGAAAAAAATAAAGGAATATGATTAAGTTCGCTGGCTAAGTCACAATATTGCGAAACCCAACAACGCATTGGTGGGCCGCTATGCTAACATTAGCTTTGAAGCTAAGTAAGCTCAACGAGTAGCCCGCCAAAACCAATTTTAAAATGTGCGCTCTTTCACAGATCGTTACAAAGTTATGTTTCAAAACACATATATTCTTAACTTTGCTCCGATCTGATTTCCACACTGGCCGGCCTGCAGATGTACGATTTCCCTCATTTTTTTAAATTGGAAATTAACCTTGACGACGGAAACAGGCAACACTGTGACTGCTATCACTCAGTAAACCCTTAAAGAGCGTCCCCGATGTCTTTATCGCCGTGTGACTTATTCCAGACATGAACTTTTTTTTTTTTGCTGCCCTCGGCAGCAAGTGTATCTTCCCCGGATGGCAGGGACAGCTCTGTTTGTTCAAATTCCCCGGATGAAGAGATGAAGAACACGTGGATTAACTTTGTGAAGCGGTACAACGATAGAGAGCTGGTGTTCACTAATATCACCCGCCTCTGCAGTGCCCACTTTCCCCCAGAGACTAATGGGGTTTTTAGTTAACCGCCTTTGGCTGGTTAGTGGTCCCGAAACGTCTGTCTCTCCCCCCTGACCGTCACCTGCCCGCCTCGCAGACACCTGGCTCCTTCACGGACAGTGGATGCATGCATGTGAGTGTAAGTTTCCCTTTTTTGCTGCATGTTAATAGTTAATCTATATCAAAGTTTTTATGAGTGAAATAATATAACGTGATTTTATTGTGTAGTCTAACATGATTTTCACATCTAATGTGGTGACGTTTATGATTATTAGGTGAAGGGATGCCTCACATTTCTTGGTTGGGAGAGAGAGAGGGAATATGTGGTGTAAGATTAAAGTTAGCATCCAGCTCCAATCAAATATGATAGAGAACTTTCATCTGTGTGTAAGATAATAATAATAATAATAATCGGTCATATCAACAGGTTCTTTTGGGGGAAGATCTACATAAATGACTGCGCTGCAACAGCCGGGGTTTTTTCTAAATCTCCGCTAGTAGCACGGCTATTGTTGATGTTGTAAATGATGCCTTCTGTGTCTAAATAACCAGACAGAGACGGCTTGAAACGGCGCGTCTGCGACCGCCACCGCACCAGTGTCTGGCTGCCTTTACGCACGTCCCTGACCGCCTTTACACACGTCCCTGACCGCCTTTACGCGGTTCTCTGACCGAGTACTGCACGTTATTTTACTGCAGTTTAGAGATTATTATACGTGTCAGTATTATCAGTAACAGTATATTTCATTAGCAAGCAAATTAAACTATTATCTGTTTTCACATAGTCTCCTCCAACAACAAGAGAGACAGGGTGCCAGTGAGACAACACACAGAAAGTCACCAGAGAGGACAGACCTCTCTGTGGGTAAGAGGACAGACCTCTCTGTGGGCAAGAGGACAGACCTCTCTGTGGGCAAGAGGACAGACCTCTCTGTGGGCAAGAGGACAGACCTCTCTGTGGGCAAGAGGACAGACCTCTCTGTGGGTAAGAGGACAGACCTCTCTGTGGGCATGAGGACAGACCTCTCTGTGGGTAAGAGGACAGGGGCCATACAATTGTCTTGAAGAACACTAGGCAACAGAAAAACTGCAGGTATGTTGAGATATAAAGGTCTTATTTGTTCTTTGTGAATGTCTATGATGGCAAACTTTCTAGATATGCACTATATGTACATCAAAGAAAACACTGCTTAAATTATATTCTTCAAAGATTTGATTGAGTACAACACATAAGAAGAAATTATCTGTAATATTCATCATGTTGAGTCTGTCACAGTTATTTTATGAGCACCATGCTGATGTTACTGCTGTGGTAAAAACCTAAAAAAAAATTGTGACTGAATAAATCCAGTATTTTACACATTTTACTGACAGACAGTTTACTAATGTTTTCATGCGAGAGAAGACCATACAGGCTGTACAAAATCTTGCAACATTGATGGTCAAAGTGCTGCTAAAAATGTTAAGATTTATTTTCTAACTTCATAGCTGCAACTCTGTATACAGTGCACACAAACAATTGTATTGTTATTTGCACATGTATTCTCCAGGTTTTCAAGCTACAGTGGCCAACAGGAGCGTTGCTGTGGGAAGCACAGCATCCCAAGCTCTTCCACTCTTCTCATCTACTCCACTCAAGTGGAAAACTGCATCACCTGACAGCCCACCTACAAAACTTGGAGTTTCCGTTCCAACAGTTCCAACTTTGCAGATCCTAAAGACACCACCTACCTCCCCAGTATTTCTGAACTTGTTGACACCATCACTGAACAGTTAGTTCACTTGGTTTGTTATAGAACTAATGGGTCAATTTATCCCTCGTCATTTTTTAATTTGCCTGTCATGACTGAAATTTCAGGTGCAGGACATGGTGAAGTACTTGGTGTATGAGGACTGCCTCCTGGAGCTTTTTAAAATCTGCCCCACCTGCTCCAGACTCTGAAGCTGACACGTTTGTTAAAGGAACATTCCTCTCTGTAACCCAGAAGTGCCTCTACACGAGTGTCTCTTACTCAAGACTCCACAGCCCTGATAACACCTGCTGAGAGTGAGAGGAGGGGAGAGGACACCAACTAGAGAACCCAGAACTATGAGGACGGGAGGAAGTTAGTAACATACATGTGTGGGAATGGCTTTATACAGAAAGAGAGGGAATGGAGGAACGTTTTAAAAGTTTATTAAATAAATGAAATGACTTTATATAAAACACATGTCCAAACATAACAATACATTAACTTGGAAATCATTTAAATTGGAGGCCTAAAACCGGTGTACTCTTCCTCTTCATCAGGGTACTCCTGGTGGATACGGACAACAATGCAGGAAGGTATCACTACCCGGTTGTGCTTTCCCAGGTATCTCCAGCACCAGGAAACAAAGGATGCCAGGTAGCGAGCACGCCTACAATGACAAACGTAAAAAAGTAATGTGATTATATTCTTGAAGATTTATTTTGGGTTAAGTCAAGTCCCGGGTAATCTAATAAAACAACTAAATTACCTAAACTGAAAGAAACTACAGCCTCACAGCAAGCTGCCACTAACAAACATTTTTTCCCCCCAGACTCTGGCTGAGTCTGGCTTTATACAAGAAAACCCAACTGGCCTCACTCTGTCCAATTAAGCTCAGGTGATTTAACTCAGTCTAATCACTCTGCAAGCCAGTGTAGGGAAGGTGGGGGCAGGTGAAAGGTATGGGAGAACCTTTTCACAATACCCACTGGTTAAACATGTTATAGAGGATGATATTAATGTTACATGGTTGACGTTCATTTCGACGGCTCACAAACTCAAACTTCAACATTTTCTCTCATTATTATTATAACAGAAACAGGCGATAACAAGTACAAAACTAAAGATGTCGACAGACAGAGATCAGCTATATGTTGAAGCTTGAACAGAAAAATTAGATTTGTGCAAACGGTTACCAAATTAAATTTTTTTTTGTCTCTTTGTATGAGTTCAGGGAAATTTAATCTGGTTATTAATATAGTTCTTAATTGTTACAGATGCTCTTATAAAGAATATAGCAGTAGAAATATAAATAACATGGAATGAAAGTAAGATATAAAGCACATAGATATAAAGTACAAGAAATAGTTTGAAGAATATAGCCATGTACTGAGCTCATGTTAATAACAGATGAGTTACTGTATGTTCTGTACTAAAGCACAGAGAGTTGGGACCTGTTAATGATTTAAATAATTCAGGTTATATTTGTTTGATGTTAAGATGAAGTACTACCCACAATAAACTGCTCAATTTTTCCTACAAAATCTGAGGCAATTTGATGTGGAATATCATTGTGCAAGTGAGTGAGAGATCTGAAAATAGCATGATTACAATAAGGTTTATCTTATTAACTTTGAATAGATGTTGATTACCTGAATACTGTACCTTTGTTGTCTGGGTAGTACACTGTTGAATTTATAAATGTACTCTTACACACAGATGAATACAGAAAATGCACAAAACAAATTGATTTAATGAATAACTGATATTTTCTCTCTTTCTTTGTCATCCTGAAGACCCCTCACTAAAAGTACATGTTCTCCTGGATCCATGTCACATGCTCGAGCTTCTTCAGAATGACTTTTCAACAGTCGAAGTTCTGGTGAGAGAAGATGGCCAGCAGACAAGACAGCAGTACATCAAGGAGCTTCACAAGCGTCAGGAGGAGGGTTTGCACCTTGGAAGACTGTATTCATGCTTCAGCTGTTCAAATAAAAATAGATCTCCTCCTAACAACTTGCATTCAAACCATTTTCTTCCCATTTTAAAACCCTTTGTCCGGTTTAGATGGGAGAAGTTGATATTATGTGATATTGATCTGGGAAGACTACATTTCTAAATCATTTTTAACTGTTTTTAATTCACCAGTTATTGATCTTATTTACTCTCCATGTATCTTGATTTAAGAATGGGGCTAAAAGGGCAAATTTTTGCAATGACTCTGTTCCATCCCATTTTCAGAAATGAACTGAATTAGTATTTGGTAAAAATGTCAATAGAAGACAAAGTTGTGTAAAAGTAGACTTCCTTCCCTTAGCTATTGAGTTGAGCAATAATGCACAATTTAAGTCTTGTCATTTCAAATCTAAAATGTGTACTCACAAGTAGAGACAAAGGAGTGCATTTATATAGAAATATTTTTTTAATCTGAAAAAATACATTCAAAAAAGTCTGTTTTTACAGCAGAGATGTACCTGGTACAAAAAACAAATCGGCGTGATTAGCTCATGTCTCGATCGACACACACTGTATGGGGGTGAATGTTTTGATGACTCATCAGTTTTGATTTGATGAAGGATAAGAGTTATTCACAATAAGGCGTGTAGCTGACATGATTGACAGGCGGACGCGGTGTAACGGTTTGTCAGGAGGCTTAAAACCCGCCTCAGCTCCAGCTCTCAGTCAGTCATTTGGGTTGAATGAAGGTAAGGGTGAGACAGCATTTCAATCATGGAGACCACCATCGATGCAGGAACATGTGGGTAACATCACTCAGGCCATCCGGGGGAGACCTCCCTCGCAGCGAGTTATTGAAGAAGGGAAGCAACCCAAGTCCATCCCAGAAGAACCAACAAATGCAGATGTTGTTGAGGCTCAGGTTTCTTCCTCTGTCTCTGCAGCTCTCTGGGCACCTCGACGGACAAGTCACCAATAATCCACACTGTGTCTATAGGAGAAATACAAAGGTGTTCAATTAATGCCTCAGACAAGACAAAATGTACAGTTAACTACATGTGACAGCTCAGGGTGTTTTTTGTTATTAGCCACATCTGCAGGAATAATATTGAACAAGGTAGCTGCAACTCATAATAATAGATGCCAGTCTTAAATACATTTTTTAATACTTCAATACTTAAAGTTTTTGGTGTGAAGCTGACACTGTCCACAGACTCCATGACTTCACGGGGTTCTATAGAAAACAAATATCTTATGATAATTACTAAATATTTATTTTTCAATTGTCATGTTCACCGTCATCACTGTTGACATCAGTAAATATAAGACACAGACATTCCTCTTTTTGTCAGAACAGTAACATGAACTGTATGCTTTGTAATATTGATTTCTTCTGGATGTCTCACATTTATTTACAGTCTACTGTCTAACAGTAGTTTCATCAACAACAACGAAAAGAAAAAAGACCAAAGCGCTTGTCTTTTATCGAAATTGGAACAAGACACTACTCGAGTATTTGAGTGAAAACAGTTTTGTCCAAAATCCTTCTGATAATTGTGTTTACACAAAGGTAATCAGTTTAATATGGGTGGATAACCTAATCATTGTATTGATTTTGAACGGTGACAAATGTGTGGAAATGTCCCAGAAAAGATATGTGAAAAGATAGTTGAAAAAATTCAACTACACTGATGATGCAGAAATTATGTGTGATGTCAAAAAATACAGCAAGGTAGCCTTATTTATCTGACTACATGTACAAAACCTGATTTTAGTTTTGTAGTAAGTAAACTGTCTCATCATTTTGCAGAACCAACAGAAGAACAATGGACTACTGTTAAACATGTACTAAGATATTTGAAAAGCACAGGTGAGAAAGATCTGTGTTACAGACAATGTGAAAGTACGTAAGAAACTTGGACTACAAGGTTTCAGTGATGCAGACTTGGCAGCTGATGTATAGAGTAGTACAACAGGTTACTGTGGAAGTCTGAAGGAAAGTGGTCCTATGATATCAGAAAACACAAAACCAACCTATGCGCTACCCACTTGTGAGGCAGAGTATATGGTTTTGGCTGCAACGACATAAGAATGTTTGTATCTTATAGAGCTATTAGAGGGACTTGATGGACATCAGTACTAAGGTTTACGAGGATAACCATGGTACAATAGCATTGGCTAAGAACCCTGTAAACAGACAGAGATCGAAACATGTTTGACATAAACTATACTTTTGTGAAGGTCAACTGTAAACGATGAGAAAATAAGTTTGGACTATTTCCCAACAGAACAGATGGTAGAAGATGTGATGACAAAACCAGCAACAAAGTTCAAGCTGAAAAAGTTTGATAAGATTTTGTGTGTAGATTAACCGTGTGAAAACATACATGATGTTAGGTGGGAAACCCTGTGTTTATTTTGTTGTTGTTTAATATAACAATGTGACATCAAGTGGGGGTGTTTATATATATATATGTACATAGGGAAATATGTGTGCTCTCAATTGTAAAAAGGTGGTTCTATGCTGTGTTAATGACAGCAGACGATAATATGGGCTGGTATTCATAGCTGAAGTGTGTATGTATGTCAAGTGAAAAGTGTCAATAAAGTTTCTATCTCCTGCAGGAGCTTGAGATCCAGTTCAGGAAGAACCGATGCCCCACAGTGTGTTTATTCCTCCGTATATTTTTGTCTAGTTTTGGGCATGTACACCAGGATGGTTGTGCAAACTGACTCTGCTAACATACAGGGACAAAGCTAAATGTGAAAATATGGAAGCACCGAGTCGAAGAATCATGTTGAAGAAAAATCATCAAAAAAATCATTGGCTAAGTCTGGAATGAGTGCTCCAGGGAAAGATGAGATATGTTATATCATGTTAAAACATTTAAGTATGGCACTTAGGACATTGTTAATGTTGTATAATAAGCTCTGGGAGGAAGGGAGGTGACCAGTTAGAAGGAAGGAGGCGGTGATTGTTCCCATACGGAAATCAGGAAAAGATCCAAGCAATGCAGCTACAGGCCAATTGCCTTAACGTCAAATATCTGTAAACTGCTGGAGTGCATGTTAAAGGTATGACTGGTGTATTATTTCGAGGAAAGAGGGATAATGGTGGAATATCTGAGTGGGTTTAGAATGGACGAGGAACAATGGATCCAGTGATAAGTTTAAAGGACGCTGTAAGAAAAGCTCAGGTTAAAAAAAAATAGTTGCAGTATTTTTTTATGTGAAAAAAACCTATGAAATGATTTGGAGAGAAATGGGAATGTTGATTAAGTTACATCTCATGGGAGTCAAAGGAAAGGGTTTTAATAGGATAATGGACTTTATGAACAAGAGATAGATTCAAGTTAAAATGGTGCTGAAATATCTAAAGATATTGTAGAAAATGGAACACCACAGGGAAGATTAATAGGTCCGATTTTATTTTCAATTATGATAAATGATATATTTGATAATATCCCAACACATATCAGAAGATCATTGTTTGGGGATGATGGAGCTTTGTGGAAAAAAGGAACAAACGTTAATTATGTTGTAAATAAAATTCAGGAAGGGGTCAGTTTAGTTGAGAATTAGGGGTTAAAGTGGGGATTTCAATTCTCTGTGAAAAATACAGAGATAATGTTCTTTTCTAGGAAGGAACTTGGGAAGAATATTGGTATGACATTATATGGAAATAAGTTAGAACGAGTTGATTCATTTAGTTTTTTAGGGGTATAGTTTGATGTCTGGTTGACCTGGATGGAACACATAAGGAATATTGTTGATAAATGTAAAACAAAGTAATAAATGTAATGAGATGTCTCGTAGGAGTATATTGGGGAGCCAATGTTGCTGCCTTAAAATACATGTGGCATTAATTAGAACTATTGAGTATGGGAGTGTGGTATATGGATCAGATAACATTTGTGCTTTAAAAATAATGATTGATTGATTGATGGATTGAAGAATGAGAGGATTGATATTAACATCAAGCAAAGTCAGAAGGGAAAAGAGTCACATGGAGTAAAATCAAACAGGAATGGCAACAATATTGGAATAGTCAGACAAAGTGAAGACATTTATATTCAATTCAGAACAAAATATATATAGTAAAATAAAGGGGGAACAATAGAAGAGAGGATGTCATAATGGCAAGGCCAAGAATCGATCACAGTAATTTAAATAGTACTCTATATATAAAGCCCCTTTCCGAGCGAAGGTCCCCAGAACTAGATTTAAAAACTATAAAGGTTTAAAATCCAGATTAAACCTCTGACTGTTCTTCTTCTGTTGTTTGCTTTTCTATTCATTTTTACTTTTAGTTATGTTCATTTTTATTTAAGTCATGATTAGTCTAAAAAGGTGTGTACTTTTTGTAACAGTCAGAATTTGATTGAAAATAAAGGTAGGGGGATAAACAATGGGCTTTCAGCTTCAGTCCTTTAAACACAGTGGGGAATCTAAAACCCTGCTGTGCCTGAACAATCAGAGACATTCAGCGCTGCAGGGGCTGCATGCCCTGTTCTCCAAAGTCCCTGCACCTGCAGTAAGTACATAACCCCTACCAGGGTCTTTTTTAGGGGTAGAGCTTTCAAAAGACCTTACAGTTCTGGGGGAATGGGACTTAATTGGAAAACATCCATCTGGTCCTTGTGAGGTGTGCAATCAAGCAGACATAATTGAACATGTACTTATTAAATGTAGAAAATATTGAACACATAGACAGAGCATGATGTCAGAAATGGAGGGAGAAGGACTAGGAAGAAGAGATTTAAAAGGTATTTTGGAGTGTGGTGAAAGAGGGAGTGTAAGTATCTTTTGAGAACAGGTCGGTTGAGGAGGATTAGTAATCTGAGGGGTCGTTAAATCCGGCAGATGGCAGTAATGCAACTTTCTGGATGCCAGCTGCCAACACAACACAAAGAAGAAGAAGAATAAACAAACAGACGAACATAAGAAAACTTACAGATATCTCGCTGACCTTTCACGACCACGATGGAGCTCTCGTATCAGTCTATGAAAATCGCCCATCAAGCCCGGGAGGCAGTGAGTTAACAGAGGACTGTGTTTGGATTCTCTGATTCTCTGACAGCTATCAGCAAGTTTGCAACTTAAAGTTAACTAGCGAGGGACATTTAACGTTACCTCCTCGCAATGCTAAATGAACTGTTCTCCATGATACGAAACGTCAAACAGATTTACAGATGTGTCCAGTTTTCTACCACATCTTTGCTTTTTTTCCCCACAGATTTAATGTAGCAGAATTTGCACTATTAAACAGTTAGACATTTGCAGGTTTAGCACAAACCAGTGGCAACATAGACCGGCGTCTACTGGTTGCCTGGTTACCAGTCAAGGAGAAAATAATTTTAAGAAAAGATAAGATAATCCTTTATTTATCCCACAACGGGGACATTTACAGTGTTACAGCAGCAAAGATTGCAAACAGAAAGTGAACACAGTACAATTTAAATAAAACAAGAAAAATTAAGAATGTACAAATTTTCTACCATTTGAAGAAAATGGACTAATAGTAGTCTTCAGACATTATTACGCAAGTTTGATTAATCGCCAATTATCAGAATAATGTCTGGCTATTATTTGACCAGTTGTTATACTAGGTGATAATCTGTCGACATTAATGTAGGCTACTTGTTTTTCTCAATCGTACTTCAATTAACCATGCTATTATATACTAATAATTGCTATAATATGAAGCCTTTTAAAATACCCATATTTAACAGTTGATATTAGTATCTAGGTAATTTAGACACAGTACTTTTACTGCATTACAATGATTCCAGAAACATACTTTTCATAAGTACTTTCCACCTACAGTCAAAACAGAGACAGACACTAGTTTTTATCATTACTCCTGAAAGTAAAGCAGTAGTGTTTTCACCGTTATTGAGTCCCAGTGTTAAGTGTGATCTATGTTGCTGTCTGATAGGATGAGCTGAGGACTGAAATGAGAAGGAAGAGCCTCCTCATCCTCATTTACCAAGAGCTGCTTGGACAGGGGTCAGTATGAAGTCCTGTGCTGGAAAATGTTGGGGTCATTTCCAATGGCGTGTCTTTTTTTTCTCTCTCATATAATGTAAATGTTGCTTTCACCAAGGTTGTTTTTAACAGGAACGGATAAAAGAGCAATTTAGTTCTGTTCTCTGCACACAGAGTGATTTTTGTACAGGAGAGCTGTTAAAAACATGCAAATAATGCAAGCCTATGTTCGACCGCTTGTCAGTGCAAAAAAAAAAAAAAATGTGTCTAACTTTTTTCAATCAAATTCAATTATCACCAGCTACATGGCTGCAGCTTTAGCCTTGGACCAGGAGACTAATGGAGGTGTCAGAAAGTTCGAGGTTTGTGATAACATCGATCTGAATATGGTTCTGACGGAGTATGAGAGCTATCACTATGTCAAGTTCCAGAAATATCCCAAGCTTATTAGAAGAAAATGTGAACCAGGTATATCACCACTGGTTACAAACTTACACACAAATAATAACACACAGATAATATCTCCTACTCGATGGTACAAGTGTATTGCCTAATTCATAATCATTATTCTCACTTGTAGGCAATTATTGTCTTCTGTTTTTTTTAGGTCAAGGTCAATACAGTGCAAAAAGTGGTACAAAGAAGTAGGTGTCTCCAGCCCTCACATGCGTCTTTTTAACTCATTTTTAGGATTTTTGATGTTTTCTATACATCCTGACAATGTAAACTAAATGTCCACCAGGAGTCCTTGTTCATCTGTAAAGCCTCTTCCCAAAATCAGCCAGACCCTGCAGTCTGGAAACAGCCTCAAGAGGACAGCAGCCACTTCACATACAAATGTATAGTAAAGCGTTAAACAAAGAACAAAATAACAGCAAAGCATGATATGAACACATAAAGTGACTCCGCAGTTATCCTTATGGCAATGTTTCATTTGTTTTTAGGAGAACTGCTCCACTTTGCCAACAGAGCTGCTAGAGTTTGGTCTCAATGTTTCCTCAATTCGAAGTGAAACAGTTGGGGAGACAGCCATTGGCAGAAAGGTACTAAAGGATTGTTTTTCTTTAAGAACATTTTTAAGGCAACATTTTATTTGTTTATATTTCAGACAACACTCATCCAGAGTAACATAACAAGTGGAAAATGTAAAGACCTAATGAAATCAACTGTGCACTCATATCCATTATATATCTCCTTTTATGGGTGGCAGGGAGATGGATGAAGCTCATGCTTAATGGGAAATTCAGAGTTAGGACGCCGTAGTTGGGATCCAACATGCAGACATGTTCAGGCCGCGCTAATATGCACCAGAATGTAACTATTAGGCAACTTAAAGTAACCTTTTTTTTTAAAAATATTTATTTTGTGGCTTTTGCCTTTATTTAGATAGGAAATGTGATAGAGTGTGAAATCAGCGAGAGAGAGTGGGGAATGACATGTGAGAAAGTAGCCAAGGGTCGACTTGTACCCGGGCCACCTGCTAGTATGACTAGCCTGCTTGGAGGATTATAGTGTATGTACATGGGGTGTGACCTAACCGCTAGGCCCCAAAGTAAATTTAGTGATTAGTTTTGTTCTTTTCATGCAAATGTAAACCAAATGATATTAAATATTCTACTGCCTATCTTAGGTCCAGATGAGCGATAGCAAAGGATCGATCAATGACATTGTCAAAGGAGCAAGCTGTGACTCAGACTACATGGTAATTACAATGAAGAGTCCTAGAACACTGAGGAAATAAAGTTATAATGAGTACCTATTACAACATGCTTATTTTATTTTTGCCTCTTGTTTCTTAGTTATATGAAGGCATTTGAAATACATGAAATCAAAAACCATCCAATAGTAAATCAGCTAATAGTACTACAATATTACAATTTATACAGATTTCATGTTGTCTTGCAGGAAAAGCTGCTGAAGCCCCTCAGTGGTTTTTATGGAATGAGTGGAGAGATGAGAGAACTTGCTGCAATCATCAGCAAAGTAATACACACACTCAGCCACTGCTTTTCTACATTTAGAAGTGATATATAATATGAAAATATACTTGAATTGAAATGCAAGTCCAAATATTTCCACTAGAGAGCAGTGGAGAGCTGGTTGTGAATTAATTGACATGCTGTAGCAATGAAGCCTACAATTCTATCTATTTCTCATCTGATTTTTCGTTCTGTAGGACACAAGTTTCATTGCATCTGGATGTGTGTATGACAATGTTAGCTGATATCATCCACATTAATCTTTCACTCAGTGTGTTTGTGTGTTTTCATGCCAACAGGACATCTATTTGCACAGCCCTGATGTGCGTTGGGAGGACATCATTGGCCTGGAGGATGCAAAGCGATTAGTCAAGGAGGCCGTCGTCTATCCCATTAAGGTGCGGCCATTGCCTGGGTACGCTGGTTATCCAGATCTGTTCGCCTATGTTCGATTCTGAATACATCTTCTTTAAAAGGCTTAAAGGGAAGGAGGGTAGCTAGGTCAGGCCAGTCTGTTAGGCTGACATTAAATCTATATAAAAGATATTATGGAAGAACACATATACACAAATTGATAGATAGGAAGGGAGGCAGGAACACACACATGGCAGTGTAACCCACACATAGACTATATCTTTGGCAGAGAGTAATGGAATGAGGATGGGCAGGAGAAACCGCTATTTGTATTAAGAAAGGGATAGTTTGTGTAGAATAATAATTTACTATAATAATTTCAGAATTATTTGCGAGATTGAAAAAGTTTGTGAAGAAAATTGAAAAGAATTTGCTGAATAAAGCAGAATTAAAATGTTAAATTAACATACACCCTTCTATATATTTAAATGGGGCATGGTATCTGGGCAGCTCAAACAAAACCTGCAGACATTTAAGGTACAACAAATACATATATATATATTTGTACATTTCATATATTTATACAAACTACATGCAAAGTAGAGGAGAATGTATGTGATAATGTATACAGTATATATATATGGCACCAGCTCCACATGCTAATTCACAAAATGCTGATGCATACAGAGACTGTGCATACCAGCACCCTGATACTCAAAGACATCAATAAAAGACTTGCACACATACATACAGATATGACAACAAATCATGTATGCATCATCTTGATATGTATAGACGAGGACGAGGACTGATATGGCTTTCTTCCATTCTGTCTCACTCTATTATTGAATAACAGAATAAAACAATACCTCCATCTTCCAACAATCCCAAACTTCTTTCTTCATTATTATTCATTTTATGGAGTACAAGGTCATTTTGTAGATGTGACTCACCTCTGTGTGCCATCTAAAGCTCAGATTTGTGTTATATGGTATTTTCAGTGCTGACTCTGCTGTATATCTGGAAAATCAGTTTAAACTTTACCCATTCATGGTTTCAGTTGGTCTGCAGGGAATGGGATGTAAGTTTTGGAGCTGGAAATATATGCTTGCAATTACAATTTTCTCCCTTGTTGAAAAGTAATGTGATCACTAAATGCTTGCCTGTTCTCTTGTCGTGTATATATCTAACTCTTCCACTGTCTCTTCTCAGTACCCTCAACTATTTACAGGCATACTTTCTCCATGGAAGGGTCTGCTGCTGTACGGCCCCCCAGGTAATATCTCCAGCACTGTTAACCTGCAGTTTGTAAGGTTTACTGATGAGAGAAAAAAACATTTTGCTTGCCTTAAATCAGTCACATTCACACAGGTACAGGTAAGACACTGTTGGCCAAGGCCGTGGCTACAGAATGTAAGACAACCTTCTTTAACATCTCAGCCTCAAGCATCGTCAGCAAGTGGAGAGGAGACTCTGAGAAACTGGTCAGGGTGGGTATTCTTAAGCACACAAAATCCATCAATAAATCCATCTTTATTTTTATAGAGGCAATTCATAACAAGTGTTATCTCGAGACACTTTACAAAAAGCAGGTAAAAGACCTCACTCTTTATTTAATATTACAAAAGAGCAGGTAAAAAGACCGCTGTTCTTTGTTATGTTACAAAAAGCAGGCAAAAGACATTACTTACCGGTATTACTATATCACAAAGACCCAGCTTAATCCGTCATGAGCGTAGCAACATTTTAGCAAAAGTTACAGCAAAACAGATCAATGCCATTAAAAAGAAAAAAACTCCTATGTTGCATGTCATTTGTATTTTTGTGCATTATACATCTGCAGGTTTTGTTTGAGCTGGCCAGATACCATGCCCCATCCACAATCTTCCTAGATGAGTTGGAATCAGTGATGAGCCAGAGAGGGTGAGCTCAACCTTATAATGTTGTAAAAGGAGAAAAAATACCCCCCAATGTTAAAGGTTACAAGTGTACTCCCTGCTATAGCATCTGTTTTTCAATCATGGCCATTTGAAATGCCAAAATGTGCTTGATCAGTACTGAATGTGTTTTTCTTTGCATACACACACACTTTTGAAAATTTAAAGTACAATGAATGATTCCTTACTCTGTGCTTAATAAAACTTTGGAATAGCAGACGATTTGTTTTTCATTGTGTTTTCAGAGGAGAGCATGAGGGGAGCCGCAGGATGAAGACTGAGCTTCTGGTTCAGATGGATGGACTTGCAAAGTCTAACGACCTCGTGTTTTTATTGGCTGCTTCCAACTTGCCTTGGTAACACTCAAACATAAACACACACCAATTTTTTTTTATTCATTGCGGTAATACAAACAAACAATTGTGTTTTTTTTTTACCTATAACATCTATAAGTACCAACTAACATTTACGAAATAAAGATGGAAGACAGATGTCCTCTTCAATGCTTATTTTTTCTCTTGTTCTGCTCAATTCAAGGAGGGTTAAAATAATTTTCCTTAAGTATAAAAATGCTTTATAAGCTACACATTCAGGATAGGATGGCCTGTTTTTCCCCCTTTTTTTAGATTTAAGGTATTGGAGCTGGAACACAATAAGAGATGCTCTTCTGTCTTGTAACTTTTCCTACTCTTCTGTCAGGGAACTGGACCATGCCATGTTGCGCAGGTT
This sequence comes from Labrus mixtus, assembly GCF_963584025.1. Classification (NCBI taxonomy): domain Eukaryota; kingdom Metazoa; phylum Chordata; class Actinopteri; order Labriformes; family Labridae; genus Labrus; species Labrus mixtus. The sequence goes on along the minus strand of NC_083628.1, from coordinate 17,117,669 downwards.
AGAGAAAAGGATTTTAGTAGGTCTCCCTTCTTCAACAGCACGCCGAGCCATGATTTCTGATTGGCTTCCTCCTCTTAGCACCACTGGAGGGGTGGAATTGCAAACTGAGCTGGACTATGAAACTTTGGCGAAGGTTTGTTACATTAAGACCCATTAAGATCATTTCTTTTAATCCTACATTTATATTTCACATGATCTTTGTCAAGTATAAATGAAAATGGCTAAATCTGTTTCTGTGTTGTTTCTGCTCGTGTTTAAGGAGATGGACGGTTACTCTGGCTCTGATATAAGACTGGTGTGTAAGGAGGCTGCAATGAGACCAGTTCGCAAGATTTTTGATGCTCTTGAGTCACATCTGGATGGTAGAACAAAATACTCACACACACATTTCTGTGCTATACGTTTCTGTCAGGTGTCTTCGAATAAAACACTCAAATCTCACTGGGACTCCCCTTCACAGGAGATTCTAACATGCCTGCCATCAAGCTGGAAACAGTGACGACAGCTGACCTGCGAGAAGTCATAAGTCACACCAAACCTTCAGCTCGAACCTTGATGGACAGATTTACAGCCTGGGAGAGAGAGTACATGTCTGTTTAAAGCAACAACAACAAAAAAGACTTTTGCACTGAAAATCAGAAATTTTTTCTTCTTAATGTATAAGATTGACATACTGCTGTTACAAGGTGGTGACCTTAACTTGGCTGTGTAACTTAACCCGTTCATGCCTTATAACTTCTGGTGGATATTTCACATCAATCAAGTTAAACGTTCCTGAGCGAGGATCTGAAATCGTTGGTACTCTGAGCCACTGCAATTTTCAATGTAGTCTTTATTCATTTGTTTTATCTGTAAAATAAGCATCACAAAGACACACTTGACAGCAGACACCAGCGGAACATTTTTTTCACACGTCACACATTATATGATGCATTGAAAGTAGTTGTTTAAAGGGTAAAAAAAGGTAGTATCTTTTGAAATATGAATTCTTACTTTTGTTTTTGTCATCTTTAATTATAAAGAGGCTTTCAACTTGACTGTTTGTGTAAAACTTTGTTTTAATGCGATGATAGGTCAGACTCATTAGGTAAGAGGACTGCTTGTCTTCCTTTATAATGATGATAGGAAGGAAGGGAATAACAAAGAAAGTCTACAATGAGGTTCATTATTGAATAATTTACTTCCCTCCACTGTTAAATCACATTAAATCTAAAACAGTTACAAGTGTCTGTTAGACCATTCATGTTGGAATTAAAGATTGGGAAAGAGAATGTAGGCTGTAGACTTCTGAAGTTACAAGCCTATAGGAGGTTCTTCAGGATGTGTTCAACAGCATCTGGAAAACTGTCACATGTCAGGTGGGGAGGAGGGTTGATTTTGTTCTCATCTCCTTCTCTGTATTTACCTGGTAGATGAAAGGAGTAAGGTAGGACTAACTATCAGCCTAAAAAACCCACAGCTCAGATTTGATTTAAATCTAAAGAGCATTGTAAATAAAATGTATTGGAATTATGAAAAATAAAAGTACAAGAACAAGATTAAAGGAAAATACAATTACATTTAGGTTTTAATTAAGACGTTTCATTGAAACGATAAGATAGAGAGATGATGAAGAGTAACATAATAACAGATTGTGGTTGAGAGATGGGTGAATGCTGGATGTGTTAGCTGGAGGAAGTAATACATTACCTGTCCTGACCAGAATTCCCAACATTCCTGTGTTCTGAGCCCCACCTACATCATCTCTGGCATCCTGTGGAAAAACGCAAACAGCCTCAAAACAAAAATGTAATTATCATTAAATACTAATATGTTTTAATCAAACAGTGCTATCTTCTGAGATCTTTTTAATGAACATTTACTGATACTTTAAAACAAGTTTCTATTAAGAAATGACTAGTCTCAGAATCGATTCATAAAGACGGCCTGTGGACAAAGCTTCTTTGGGATATTTTAAGAATAAATACAACAAGCTTGCTGATAGTGAAACCTTTTAGACAATATACTTACATCTCCTATCATGATGGCTTCATCTGGCCTACACCCTAAATCAGACAGAGCCTGTTCGACCAAAAGAGAAAGAGAGGTCTCATTTAGAGGTATATCACATTTCCTCACTGAAATTCATTCAGACAATATAACAAAAAATAAAAATACAAGAAGAATGGAACTCTGACATGAGAAACATGGACTACAGTAGGTCAACAATGTATGTAAAAAGTATATTGAAATGTTTATCTACATTCCACTCAGTTTGAAATGTATTTGATGAATATAAAAGGCTTTTGTGAATAATTAAAACAGTCAAAACAATATAATATACAACATTTTCACCTGCAAGAAAAAAGTATTTTCTGGCTTCCCCACTACAGTAGCTTTACAGTCTGTGGCATATTCAAGTCCCGTCACAAAGGGCCCGGGGCCCAAGGCCAAACCATCCATACGTTTGTAGTACCGGGCCTTATGAATGGCGATGAGAGGAGCGCCACTGAGAATTAATCTGGGGGAAAATGGACATGTTAAACAGGCTGCAATATATCAAACTGTACAAGAAAATCAAGGTCATACATGATTTTGAGCCATTTTAAGGGAAGCACACAAAAAACAGATCATCATGTAACCTGTGTGATGCATTATGTAATAAAACTGCATTATGTAATTTCTAAACAAAATGTAATACACAAAATACTTGAAGACACTACTGACAATGTAGGCAGTACATAAATAAATGTTTTAAAGGAAACAGCTTTCATTGTACAAGGTACATTCGCACATATAAGTATATACAGGCTTACCAACACTAACACATGCAGAAATGTATTATCATTAATGTCTACACATACTATTGAGGTATATGTAACTATATGTAACCGACTTTACCACCTGAAAGCCTTGTTGAGCATTTGGTAGTTGAAGTGATCAGGAGCAAGTCCAATAACAACAGCATTTGGCTCCGACGTGTCAATACCTAAAGAAAGAGACATTACATACCCAAGGAGTCATTTATCAGAAAAAATTAAATTATTTACCAAGTTATTTGCTTAGTCTTAAAATATAAAAATGCATTAATGCCATTTTTAAAAAATCTGATATTATGTTAAAATGTAAGTTTGGTTAAACAGGTAAGTGAACAGTCAACAAAAACTGGTTCCAGTAGCGAGTAGTTTCATGAAGACCTCAATCTTTCTCTGTTTATTGGCACCTTTGGCATTGTACAGTTTTGACAGTTGACAGTTTCTGTAGATCTGAACATTAGCTAATTTTTTAAAATATATATATATTTTTTTTACTTTTGTTAGCAATCTGCTTTCTTTGTATTCTAACCAGGGTAATATGCACCTCTTTTGATTGTCCCTTTAATGTGGACATATACCCAGTTTGTAATACTGAACTGTTTGGGTTAAGGTAAAAATAACAATCCAACCTCAAATTATAGGTTGAAGGTCCACAGTGTAAAATCAGGAGGTCGTATGAGAGAGCTATTGTGAGAAATGGAAATATGATATTCACAAGGATGTTCAAATAAAAAAATTGAGCTTTTTATTTTCAGGGTGAGAGAGGGTACTCTTAAAAAGGGTACATTATACCCTTATATATAGTCCAGAATAGATGATCAAAACCCTGGCTTGAGCAGGCCATTTGTATTTTACACTTTATTTTTGGTAAGTCAGAGATTTATGTTTCACTTTTATTTTGAAATATTAAGCCGGGGATGCCCGTACCTTCCAGAGCTTCACTCTATGGGTCCACCTTTTGGTGAGTATGCTGCTCTCCTTACAGGATCCTCAAGGTATGGGGCTCAACTGCTGCTTACACGTTGACTGCTTACTTAGCAAGCCACCAAAGTTTCACAGAGACGGTTTATAGAATACCTGCAGCTGCGGGGCAAACTCAACAGCGCAAACCTCAACCCCTACAACCTACCAGAGCTGAATGGTTATCTTCAAGACAGAGCCCAGCTGTAGCATCTGTCCAGTAGATTGTTGCAAGGCTACCAACAAGAGAGACCCCCAGGTAATGGGAAGGAGAAGGAAACTTTAGCTACCTAATGACTCTGTGTTCTCTGACCCGAACCCTGTAGTGGTCAATTTTCCAAACCAAGTTTAAGTGGGGCTTAATACCCAACAGTAAAAGTAATTCTTCTAGATGGTTTGGAAGGGCTGGGTGAGGGGAGTATGTCAGTGATTTGCAATCTGCAACCCCATCAATACATTTCATTTAATCTTAAACAATCCCTCTTTAAAATAAAACCAAAGTGGATTTTATGTCTGCTAATAAAAGACAGATTGGAATGTAAACATTAGTTGTTCAGTTAATGGCTGCATTACAGACGGATTACTCAGTTACAATAGCACTGAACTACAATAACAATAGTGCTTATTAACAAGTTATTTTTCAGTTTAAGATTATTTGATTGCTTAAACTAACAAAAAAAATTCAGATGAAGAAAAAGTAAAAACGATCTTACATCTATTTAACACTAACACACACACACAAGCTGCTCCTTACCAGTGAAATCTTCCATTGCGCTGTCCTCCACTAGCAAAAGCGGTCTGTGTTGTTTCTGCAATAACAAACTCCTTGCGGCACTCAGTGAGGTGAAGACTTCCTGTTCCTGCAGTGTGCATTTTTTAAAATAAGCACCAAAGAGGTTAAAACCAGCATAAGAATCACAAATTGTGTTTGGGTGATTCATTAAATCTTATGAGGATATCCTTGTGCTGACTTTGATTTCTGGAGTCCGGCCCAGTTTCCAGATTTTTTAGGGTGCAAAGCTTTTTGTTTTAAGTAGTACCTTTTCTATTTCCCTATTATTAAAAAGCACTAGCAGTTAATTAAATATGGCTTTGGATGTCTTTACCTGGAGGTTGAAGTTGAGACGCTGCAGTCGTACCACTAAGTTCCTCTTACTCTCCTTTGTTGTATTGGTCACAAATTTCACAGCTAAAGAAGCCTGCCGTAACCTGAAAACAATTAAGCAATTATCATGCAATTAAAAATACTGAAGAAGTGTTGTTGTTTTTTTTGGTGCATATAAGTTTTCATTTCATTTTCATTCTTGCAGTGACCTGTCAGACTCTTAACAATTGTATATCTGTACTGGCATGGCTTTTTCGTCTTCTTTTTCTTCATTTTATTTATTTTTTTTTATGTGAAAATGTGTCAACAAAAGAAAATTGAAAGACAAAGCAAAATATACAAAACATTTTGTTGAAGGATTAGAAAGACAGGTAAAAATTAGAGATAAAAGCTTAAGTAAAAAAGGAGAAAAAAAAAAGAGAGAAAAAAATGTGGAAAAATTAATCAATTTCAGGTTTACCTACTGGAAAGAGAAAATGGAAGTGAAAATATGCAAGGTGTTTTTTTGTACCTAGAAGTGCATCCATGTCTTGTTTGGGATGTTCCTTACCTATTCAGAGCATCCTGTGCCCCTGGTACCGCTGTGTCTTCTATGTGAAGAGTTCCACTCAGGTCGATGAGCACGGCCTTCAGAGCCTTTCGGCCTGCCATGCTTGGAAGCTGTCACAAAGAACATGGTGAACATGCATAGAAATGCATAAAATGCTAAGTGGCTTGTAGAGATGGAGTGACAATGGTAGCATAGCTGTCAGCAGAGCTTGTTCTGCTTTGTACTCACATTAGCATTCCATTTGGCGAGACAACAAATTTGTCTACATGCAGTGACTATGCTGACTAACTCATACAAGTAGAATCATGTCCTTGCCTTTTATTAAGTTATTTTATTTGATTGATTATATACAGACATCTGGCCTTGTATGACAAAGTGGGAGTTGGGTCCACGTTCCCGGTGCTTGTTGGCCTTCACCAGGTTTGCCCCTCGTCAATGATTCTGTTTGTTATTTTCATGGACAGGATCTTAAGGCGCAGCCGGTGGGAGGAGGGTTTCAAGTTTGGGGGCCCTCATAATCTCATCTCTGCTTTTTGCAGATGATGTGGTTTTGTTGGCTTCCTCATGCTGGGACTTTGCAGCAGAGTGCTGAAGGGGGTGCTCGGATGAGGGTCAGCACCTCCAAGTCTGAGGCCATGGGTCTCTGCCGGAAAACAATGGATTTCTCTCTACAGTCTACAGGTGGGGAGTGAGTCCTTGTCCTAAGAGAAGGACTTAAGTATCTCACGGTCTTGTTCACGGGTGAGGTTCGGATGGCGCGTGAGATCGACAGATGGATTGGCTCAGCGTTGGCAGTTTTATAAACAAAAAACATCAAAATCATCAGGTTTAATCCTCGCCAAGTATACTATTAGATAAGAGGTGTTTGGAGTGCAGTCTCTGATTACTATGCTCGGAACAACAAAATATGACCGAGGGCTGCTGTAAATGGAGCTTTATTTGGGTTTAAAAAGCTTACTCTTTGACAATAATGTGATTTTAGAGATGATACGTTCATAATCATAATTCACATCAGTAGTGGCAAAATTCACCAGATTACTGGGCCTTTCAAACCTGTATCAGGACACACTGAGAGGATTACAGCCTGCCTTGTCCCAATACTTCCTGCCTAAAATACAGATTTTGGGTTGTATTTTATTGCTGTCTGACCGTGTGATCCCCTACAATTTAGATATGCTCGGATTTCTGTCACACACACTTACATACTCTGAATGAGCTTGTGTTTGTCTGTGGCAAGCTTGTTTAGGGAACATTAGGCCTGTAACTATAAAGACGACGGCTCTGGAACTGCATGGGATGCACATTGACTTTCCATGTTCGACTGTGCGAAGGTTGTTGAAAATAAGGCCTAGAACTTTCAAACCGATGATGCAGCATTGTCATCTTAGTCACTGTAATTCATTTCACCTGTGCTCTTCTACTGTCACTGCTCAAGGGTCAATTTGAATCAGTTTGCGCTCTGCATTGTTAAGTTATGAAGAAGCATACGTAATATATTGCAAGTCGTGCAGTTGTTCCTTTAAATGACCTTAAGATTTAATAAATGGGACAAAGCAAGAGGATGAGAGTTTAGCATTTGTCACACGACATAACAATCACAGTTCTGCATTATAGGCTGTTTGTTCAACACAACGCCACTTGTAGTCTATACTTGTGTTGTTTAGTTATGAAGTCTTGTCTACTAAGTCTCACTGACTTTTGTTTGAATGTTGTCTTTATTATATAGTTTAATACTAGTGTAGTATGTATTGTTTCTTTGGCTCTCAGTAGCTATTTTCTCTTGCAGAAAATAAACTGCAGGTAAGTATAGTGCTTAGCTTTGTTTTATTGTTAGGAGTAAAACAGACAGTCACTAACATCGAGGCACAGCATCAATGTAGCCGAGCTGTTATAATATTACATTTCTGCACATTTAGTTTGGCTACTTGGTACAACATGTTTAATATAAGGGATTTAAAGTGCACTGGATCTGAATAAAGTATAAAGCCTGCCCTGCATCATAACAATAATCCCCAACTGGATCCTGCAAACCTTTAGTGGCGGCAGCTCCACCAGCTTCTTCCTGTTGACGTTTAGTTTCTTCTTCGCTGGTTTAAAGTGAGTTTTTTTTTTCTCGTCAAACTCACGGTGGCGCCTACAGCTCAAACACCGCGACAGCTTCAACGATCTTTCAAATCATGAGTTACCTTTTTTTTTTTAACCATTACATTTGTTTTACATTTAATTCTATTTTTCTTTAATATCAGCCAGCCTATTTGTTCGTTTTGTCTTGTCCAATTTATGTTATAATCAAATAAGAGGTTTATCTTTAACCACTTAATCACTCATTAGAATAATACAAAAACATGTGTCCCATTCCACTGACAACAAATGCATTGCATTAGTGGGTCTTTTAGGGCATTCACATAGATTTTATATTTGGGGAGGTATTATCAGAATTATTACAACCCCTCTCTGCATGATGCCAGACAACGCTGATCAAATCCTCTTTTCATATTCCTCCAGTGAATAACACTGGATGTCAATGTTTTTTTTTTACATTAATAGTATGCACATCATAGCTGTGAAATAAATTAACTTAAATAAGTGATATTTTTCATCGTCAATGTCAATTTTGTACAAAATTAAACATTCTCTTCACTGTAAGGTTCTGGTTTTGTTGCTGTTTTGTTTTTACCATGTTTATTTTTTGTGTTTCCTATTATTTGATGCATTTTTCTAGCTACAGTATTTGAAACAAACATGCAACTTCTGTTTATATTCTAGAAAGAAATAATTTGTTGAGAAAACTGTTTACTTGCTATTTTAGTTGATAGGAGAGGTAGTCCATTAGGGTAAAGTCCTTTTTGACATTCATTTTTCACTTTTCAAGATGTAGATATCATTAAAAAAACAACTAAAAAGATGTTTTTTTTAAATTCAGTGTTTAATCTAAATTTTAAGCAACTATGTAAATAGTAAATGGTACATCAACTTGAGCTCGTAAAGCGCTTTTCTAGTCTTCTGACTACTCAAAGAGCTTTTACACCACTGTAACTTTTTTATCCTTGAACTACTGGTGGTTTAGAGTCCCAACCCACCACGTTTTGTAAACATTATTTAAAATAAATATGATAAATAAATCATATTGAATATTTTTCAAATATTTATCAATATAAGAGAACCAAGTGACATTCAAGTGGCCCTAAAAAATAAGTAAACTTGCTAAAAGTTACAAGGGCACACAAATAAGTTTAGTTCATCTTACCTCAAAATTTAAAGGTGCAATATGGAGTTTGGTAGAGAAATGTGAAAGTTGGAGAAATGAACAAATTCTGTGGTAAATGTCCATAACTCTATACACAAACTGGTCCCTGAAACACTGTTTGAGAATAAAATGCACGCGAGAAGTTACGGTGGTAGGCCCTCAACAGTGGAATCATAATTTTCCTGGTAGCTTTTTAGCGCCAAACAATGTTCCAGGGACCCATATTTTCCTTTGAATAAAGTTTGTGTATTTAGTTCAGAAAATATTGCATAGAAATGTATCACTTCTCCAACTTTCAAATTTCACCACCAAATCTACATAGTGCACCTTTAAAGAAACCAACTTGTCAAACCCTGTTTTTTTCTGTTGACAACCAAAACACCCCAAATCCTGACCTGTGTAATGCAGATCCATGTAGTTGCCTATGACCCCTTACAGATTTTAATCCAGACCCACAGCTAAACTCTGACTAATCACAGATCAACATGGCTTTACTGTGCAAATCTCTTTGAAAAACATATGCTTCTAATTCCAGCCGATCCCCTTTTCCACGTATTTATAACTGAAGCTACAGAAGGGTTAGAAAAATGTTTTTGGAGGTTTGCTGGAGAGGAAAGGATAATTCACAGCATATGGGGATTATTATGGAAATAGAGCAGTGGAAGAATGGAGTGGAATACATAATATAGAAAAGAGATACATGCTGCAGTCTCATTCCTTAGTTAAAGTAATCAAATTTTGAAAACTGTTTCTCAGAGTGTCACACACTAAAAGTAATAGAACCTCTAAAATAAAACATAATAATACAAAGACACACCATTTTAAGTTATGTTCTAAAATTGGACACTCTTGGGGTTTACTTGTTTAACCAAATTCTTATACAGACTAACACATAACGGAGCATTTTCTACATCAATTGGAAGCAATGACTGAAATGGAATGAAATCTGTCTCTCTCCCCTGGTTTACCACAACACAGAGAATATACAAATAAACAAAGAGAAATGGAATTGAAGGGGGCAAAGAAAAGACTTCGCCCCATATATCCCACACCTGCCACCCCCACCCAGAATTCACTATTATTAAAGGCACTGTGGAAATCAAAAAGAGAGAAAATAAATCAGTGAATAAATTGCACAATTTTAGATTAATTAATTATTAGACATGGAATTAGAGACTTCTGGTTACTTATTGATATCATTACCAATTTTGAATATATGATGAATTTTATTAATAATAAAAAAGTATGTATTTCATGTTCAGAAAGGGCGATATAGTAAATTAAATCTAAAAAGGGACTCCATTGAAAAGTTTGTTTACCCTTTAAAAAGCAGAAAAATACTACTAATACTACACACTGACGGTGTTCATTCATGTTTCATCACTGTCTGAAGTTTTCAAAGGACAGGTCATTCTTACAAAATATGACATAATAAATAAACATGTCCATTATGTTTGGAATCTTTCATTTCTGTGGACATAAGAAAACAGATTTCTGACCTCTCATGACAGTCCGGACTGAACGGATTAGATTGAGGACCTGGGCTTTAATTCTTGGATCGTCCCCAAAACCTCCAACTCTCTGGTCAGCGCCCCATCCGACTGAACAGAGCATACGAGACATGCAGTTTTCCCCATTCATTTCCTCTTAAGTAACATTAGCCATTTCATAAAGCACCCCCCCCCCCCCCCCCCCCACAACACAAACACACACACACACACACACACACACACACACACACACACACACAACGTATTTTGTTCCCCTAAAGATATAAACATTTGAGTTACGTTTACGTTACAAGTCACAGGCAGGTTGTATATGTACAACCTCACAGCTTTCAGCTTGGTATTTGCAGTTTTGGTTAAAACAATCTCGTGTTAGTCGTCGGCTATAATAACACATGGCATAAAATGTACTCTTGCAGAGAAACCTTTCCTCGTGCAACACAGCGATTGCATTAGTGCAAAGAACTGCAGTGTGGTGAAGTGAATACAGTGTAAACGCCATGCTGGCAATGTCTGATTCTCCCACTGCTTCTTTCTCCACTCCCAGAGATGCAGATACCGCAACGGTGGTGCAAAAGAAGCAGGGGACCTGAAAAACCTCAGTAAAAGAACCTTATAATTAATGAATCCATATCCCGTTTTTTCGCTTGTGAACAATATCACCAAATGATTTTATTTTGGTCATATCCTAATGTTTATTTATACATATTTTTGTCAGCTCGCCAGCTGGCATTAGAGAGTAGCCTACGCACCCTTCACCATGTAATCAGGGGGTTATTCAGCTACTACGTCACAGCTAAAGTTTTGATAAATTACGTATTAATATCTTTGTGATGGAACATTGTTTCTATCTTTCCTTTAACAGCAACGACATGCAGCCTATTGAACCCTTGGTTGTAGCCTATAGGTTGCTTGTTTACAAACCTTTTAAATGTGGCTTAAGTCTGAAAACAACAAGTAGTTAAAATTCACAAATGCTGAGCTGTGGCACATGGTTGTTTTTACACAAAAAGAAAATCACCTTTAAAAAAATCTGTTTCGTTTGAAAGAGCATCAAAAAAGGCCTTGGTATGAATCCACATTCCGGCTGTTGTATAGACTTTTAATATACCATAAATAGTAGAGAAACTACAGGAACATTTTCCAATACATCTGCATCAACAGTTAACAATGATAACATTTGTCTTCATCCATTCAGCCATTTAAATGTATTCTTTTGATATATGCTTGTTGCACTATCATCATCATCTCCATCATCATCATCATCATCATCATCATGTCAGGTTGGTTTTGTTTTAACATTATAATATTTTTTCATAATCGGGGTCATGGGAATGATCCTTTAATAAATAAACAAATGAATGAGCAAAAAAACAAACAAACAAACAAACACATATATAATCTGATCATAAGGTTCAGTATTCTCACATATGATATTTTATACAGTCAGGTAAAATCATTTACAAGTAGGTTTGCAGCAAACTAGCAAACTCCAAAACTTCTGTCTTTTGCTTCCCACATCCCAAACACACTTAGAGCAAACTAGTATGAAGGACGGGGTTTAAAACGTTGTTTGCACTATATACCATCTGATGACATCCAAACCACATTCAGCTGAAGGCATGACTACCCTTCTTCTGGGTAGGCAATGCCTGTATGTTGACAATCTGGGTGGGTGTGGGGGTGCTTTGAATTCTCCAGGTTTTTCATATAATTGTACAATTAGATGCAGTCGATGTAATACTGTATTTTAGGTTTTTGCTCTAAACTTTGAGTAACTGATCTGCTAGTGCTAATTTTGCATAAAACATTTAAGAAAAATCTGTGATAACATCCTGTTCAAGTACTGCATCTTTAAAACAAAAATCATGACTTTTCCCTTTTGTTTTGTTCTTCATCTGGCATACTTACTAAGGGTCATCTAATGGACCACACTAGGGTGCTTTAAGTCACCACCAACGACTGATCTTTTCAGTTTTTTTTTAATTAATAATCAGTAGTAAAAATGATTTGTGTTCCTTTGTGTCTGTTTTGGTCAACAAACCAAACTACATAATAGAGGAGAATCCCTTTGGGATCAACTGATGCCTGTTAACAAATGTTTTGTTTCTTTTTAGGGTCCAGTTCGGTGAAACCTTGGTAACAACAATGATAACAAGAGCAACAATTATCATGTGAAGTTCATTAGTTTGGCGTATGTACATTTTGTTCAGCAGTGGCCAGAGTCTTGGCTAATAACACAGCTTTTAAGTTATTTATGAATCTCTTGTTGTTTCTCACCTTTAAGGAGTTTGTAAAGTTCAGAGTTTTGTGACAAAGTCTACAACTGTTTCCTGGCGGTAGCTTACAGCTCTGATATTCACACAAAAAAAGTTGTGTTTGCTTTCTTTGTTCCTATTTTGGTTAAGTTTGACGTCGGACTGCCAGCACAGCAATGAAGAAAGAGTTGGAGTCAATACGTGTCTCCAGTTTAGGGAAAATGGAAACAAGTATAAAATTTCTGTCATTGTAGTCCAAATGTGTCCTCATCACACAGAGTTTAAATGTAGGGCTTTTAACAGAGGTTGGGTCCCAGGATAAGTTAAGAAATGTAGATCATTACTGTATAGTGCCAGATGCCTGTCTGATTATGTCAGTATTTTTTCATCAGTTTCCATGAGTTTTTTTGTATTCTTCGGTCATTCATGGAAATCCAGGCAGTGTTGTCTTTTACATGGGACTCTACTGACTCTACGGCCTGTGAAGAAAAGAAAAGAAAAGATTAAATCTTTTATTCAATTCAATTCAATTCATTGTTTATTTGTATAGTGCCAATTCATAGCCAATGTTATCTCAAGACACTTTACAAAAAGAGCAGGTTAGACCTTACTCTCTGTTACATTATTTACAAAGATAAGATAGGATAGGATAGGATAATACTTTATTGATCCCAAGAGGGGAAATTGGGGCGTTGCAATAGCACAAAGACAGTAGAAGAAGCTCATACAAAATAGAATAGAATAGTAATAGATAAGACAAATATAAATATAAATAGGTAAAAGTACAAGTATAGAAAAGTACAATATAGCTAAGAGGGCAATTAGACATTATGTGCAGTGAATGGCAAGATAAAGTGACAAGTGATGATTGAAGTGATAGACCCAACATTAATCCACCATGAGCACAGCACTTGGAAACATTTAAAAAAGTAACAGTGGACAAGGAAAAACTTCCTTTTAACTGGCGAAAACCTCAACCTTATTGTTGCTATGTTTGTTTTTCCACTGAAATCATTGGCATAATGTTTTTAGTTTTTTAAAGACTGATACATCATTATTATTCTGTGCTGTTTCAATGAGTCCAGAGACTATTTCTTATGACCAAACATGATTTACACTTCAGCTATTGGGGTGTTGTAGTTAAGATAAGTAGCCTATAAATACATTTTAAGGAGGTTAATACTATAAGTCACTGAGTTTTATAATTGACTACTGAGATTTAATAGGCAAAATGTTTATTGACACTCCAGTTATACAAGTACAATCGTATGAAATCACATCAGAAAACATGTACTTAACAAAATGTGTACACAGAAAATGCTTACACAGAGTCATAGAAAACTAGTCTTATTTACAGTTTCATGAAAATTGTGTGGTTCAGCTTCTGCATTATTTAAAATTCTTATTAACAGTCACCTTTATTTACTTGTTGAGATGGGAGCTGATCTTTTCTTTTCTGATTATGTTTGCGTAGGGTATCTGAAAGACATACATAGAAAAATCAAAGACAAGATCCAGACATTTATATATTAAATGTTTTTAATACTTTATAGTACAATACAAACTTTACTATGAAGATATAACACTTATTTCCAAAACGTTTTTTTGGTGTGAACGTTTTGGGGTGTGAAACATCTGCCTTGATACAAAGATTATTTGCAAAATGACTCCTCACTCTGAATTAAAAAAAAATGTGTATGTGAGTATGTGAGAATTTAAAGAGTTATTCCACTAATAATAAACGTCAGAAAATACTTGAGAGAATTTTACAGTTATACTTTTGATGTTAAAAAGTCTGTTAGTCTATAAATCTGTAATTAAGTTCACATTAAATTTAAAGTGTGTTTGAAATAAATGTTATTACTCTAAACATATCCATCTGTTGGATCTAGGCACATTTTTGTACTTTCAATATTTATGTAGGTACCTACACTTTATTCTGTACTTGAATGCAGAATGAGTTGTGTGTATTGGGTGTACTGAGCATAGAAAAGTGTACAATTATTACATGTGTCAGAAAGCAAGAAGACAAACATCTTCTGCCAGCTGCTCTGCTGATTGATATTGACAGAAACTGGCAGACAGCGGCAGAGGAACTGCTCACCCTTGAAAGACAAACTCTGTCTCTGACTGCTTTTAATGGACCTACAATATAAGCAACAACAAAATGGCTAATTGAAATCTATTGAATATTTAATCTGAATTTATATTTTATTTTTAGGATGTGGCTTAAGATTTTATTGTTATGTCTACAGTCTTTCAGTTGTTTGGGTAAATCTGACTGTTATTGTCACATCCCCGCCTTAATGTTTAAGATTTGTGACTATTGACTGAACAGTGCCCAAGTTTAAATGACATGTCCTCTTATCACCATAACCAATAATAATATCTGTATGTGCATGTTCTTTTGTTATTTGAAGGCAGGGAAGCTTAATAATTGTCCATGAATGTTCAGCAGTGATGTAATAGTTCTTATTAGTGATCTTACCATCTGTAATTGTTGGACCATCTCTTCTCTGTAGGCAAGCTCTCGTTTCATCTGATCTTGGAAATTATCTGAAATAATGCAAAATGTATTCTTAGCCTAAGCAGATTATCTGTAATCAAGTACAGCTATGAAAGACAGGTAAAACAGGATAAAGGGGACTGAAAATGAAAAATCTGAGAAAAAGACAGAGAAGGAAAAGTTTTGCTTCATAATACAAAAGGGTGGTTGAGTTGAGGAAATAGTTACTCACGGAAGACGGGAAATGGAGATGTGCCCTTCAGAGCCTGAAACTCTTGCTCAAGTCTCCTCCTGAAGTCGATCTGCTCCAGCAGAACCTTCTGAAGCTCCTCTAAAGGAGTAGAAAGGACGATGAGAAAGGCAGATGAAAATAATTTGTCTGTAAAAAGTATAAACTGAAAATGTATTTTGCGCCCTGTTTGTGTTTACATTCCTCAAGCTTGGCCAATTTATATCTGTAATGGTTGATCAAGCTGTGAAATTATTTTTTACCTTTCTCCATGCTTTCAAAATCCTTCTTTAGTTGAACAGGCGGGGAAGCACCTTGGTTTCTATCCCCTTAAAAAAACAGACAGATATGCACTTGATGTTAGACATATAACACATCAGTAACATTTTGTACTAAGAAAAGTTCATGTTTAATTCTATTCTTCCCCAACCTCAGACATCATATTCCATATGCCACACACATCTGAGAATGATGTCCGTGTCATTGACTGGTCTCTAAGGAGTTTATTTTTATTGCATGCTCTTGCACATTGAAAGTTTAACCCTTTTTCATCACCACTGAGGACTGTTATTCACCATTTGGCCTATAGGTGTCAGTGTATGTTTGTAGTAACAATTTGACAGATTTTTGGATGGAGACCTTTACTGTGCCACCTCTCTAATGTGTTAAGTCTTGTTTGATGTCATTTCATGTAACTTTAAATTAAAATGAAAAAAGCAAAGCAAATAAATACTATATGCATTCTGAAATTTGAGTGAAAAAAGAGAGACGTTTTCTATCTTTAAAACTAAAGTGAAGGCCTGTACCAAAAGATTGTGTTTTAGGAAACCAATTATGCAATAAATGCCATGCTTGTTGGTAACTGTGCTCACAAACTGTTGGGTTATAATGTCAGAAAAGCTTTTCTATTTTGAAGAGTACCGCTGGCTTTGAAATTGTGTGAGGGCAGTAGCCTAATAGATATACGCTACATTTCATACAATGTCTTCTCTGTCTGTGTAAGTATTGAACGGGACTTACTTGTTGCTTTTAAATTTACAATCTTCCATTTGTTTGTTTTTTTGAAACATCTTTATCAAATTATGTTTACAGATTTACCTGTCTTCACTGTTATTTTTGTATGAATCTGAGCACAATTGTTTGTGTTTTGACAACGAGGCTTTATACACCTTAAATGAATGATCCACTAAACTTGATATGTATCGTCTCTCAGGCATTTCATATCCTGGCTCCCATAAGTATCCTTATAAGCTTCTCTCTCTCATTTAGAGCAGATAGGTCTCTACTCCTGTCTTCTCATCTTTCCCCCTCTCCTTTCTCTGTTCCTTTCCTCTCTATGTCTCATTTGACAAGCAAATTTGCAGACAGTGCCTGAGGATAACAACCTCGTTTGACAGTCAATTAACCGTGAATAGTCAAAGCCAAGGCGGTTTGCATTACATAAATGGAAAATTAGATTATTTTTTCTCCCTAGAAACAGAGGGAAAGTTTAAAGACAGTGGAGGGGGGCTGGTGGGCCTCAGAGGAATCAGGCCTTCTAATCACGTAGAGCTTCCCACCGCCCAGGGAGACGTTTGGCAATCAGGGGTAAGGTGGTCTCATTTAATTTGTTTCGTGTAATTTTTCGAAATACATTATACATTATGTGCAGGGATCATTATGGTGCGTGTGTGTAGGGGTTGAGGGAGAGGGGGGTTGATATAAATGTTGGCACAGATGTCATAAAGCACTTTTAATGTCTTCCTGACAGATATAAAAAGGCAATAAGCTGTGATCTTTTTCAAACGGTAAAGGCTTTTTTGCTCTGAGGAAGAAAAAAAAAGGCAATTATGTCGGCGGCGATATGGGTCTAGGATTGAGATTGCCAGCATGGCTGCTTATCTCTGAGCTGATGTTTTCTTGTTGAACTATAACAGCCCCCCTAAGAGTAACAGCCTTGGCAACAATGTCGCAGCTGAGCCAGAGTTGTGGTAGCAGCAGCTTCCCTCTGCTGTTTCATGTCTCTTTGTGTTTATGAATCCCTTACCTCACTGTTTGAAAGGGGGAGGAGATTGAGGTGGAAGAAGACTGAAGAGTTTTCCCTCACTGCTTTAAGTGTTTTGAGTCTAATTTGTGCAAAGAAATTAACATCTATGTGAAATACAGTAATATCTCTGTGTTTTTTTAGTAAGTATTGTTTGTTTCATCTTTGGACTTTTTCTTAAATAGAAAAACTGTACGTCCAACTACACTAAGTGTGCTGAATTGCAACAGCAAAAGTTTATATAAAACATATTATATAAAATGTGTTCAGTTCTCATTAACCTTCACACATTTATTATAGTTTTAAAATCAAACAAAAAATGAATTAAATGTATACATCTTAGATTGCAGTTCTAATTAGCTAACTTCTACTTATAATCAATAGCATCATTTCAGATAGTATTTGCTTTTTTCTATTTAATTCAATGTTTAAATATAAACTTCTAATTCATGATGTTGTTGTTCTCCAAAAGAAAAACCATAGATAAGTGTTTTATACCTGCTGTTTCCCTCCAATAGTCCGGTGCCAATGTATCACTCTCTTGTACAAAGAAACTATTCTGCTCCTTGTTTTCATCTGAGGAAAGACAAGTCAGACAAACAAGAAGGTAAGACAGGAAGAGTTTCAGTAAGGCCCATTGGTTGAGCTGGTTATCCAGACACATGGAGGTAACTAGGTGTGTGCATGGGGTCTGCCTTTATGTGCTCATAAGCACAGTACCACAAAACTCACACAAGTAATATTCCTCAATGAAAGGGTCAGAGTGTGAGATGAGAGGAGCAAATGACACATCACAGGAATACAAGTCTTGCAGAAACACATAGAAGCTATAAAACCAGTCAATGAGACACATAATGAAACAAAGTGCTATAATACAAGTGATTCAGAAATTTCATATAACAGATAATGTGTAACAGGTTGATGGAATAAACTGTCTAGTGCTATTTATTGAAACTGTGTAAAAGCATGTTCAAATATTTGAAGAAGAAGAAGAAGAAGAATTTATACTTTATTGATCCCGCGAGGGGAAATTCGTTTTTACACTCTGTCTAGTAAACATGCTACACAAACATGAACTGAAAATACACACACATGCACAAACAGGATCCTGTGGACATGCACTAATGGAGAAGTCTCAGAGTGAGGGGGCTGCCCTACGGCGGGCGCTCCTGAGCTTGTGGGGGGGGGGGGGTTAGGTGCCTTGCTCAAGGGCACCTCGGCAGTGCTCAGGAAGTGGCCTGGCACCTCTCCAGCTACCAGACCAATTTCCGGACTTGGTCCGTGCCGGGACTTGAACCGGCGACCTTCCGATTCCCAACCCAAGTCCCTACAGACTGAGCTACTGCCGCCATTTGATGTAATAAAGTCCTTAAAAAAAGCTTTAAAGATAATGTATCAACTCAAGCTAACCATGCAAACACTTATAATCGCTTACCAGAAAGGCTTGAGTTGTCTTTGGCTGCGTACACAGGAAGTCCTTCATCTCTATTTTTGGGAACCTGTGAACAACATCAACTTGGTTAGAATTTAATTCACAAGTTTATTATTTTTTTAATTTTCATTAGTTTTGATTAAATACAAACTAATACAAAATATAGTGCACTTATTTTTGCTAATTTAATTCACTGCCTGATCTGGTTTTCCCTCAGCCAAAAGTAGGATTTCTCATTTGTAACATTGAAATTTGGAGTCTGTGGTAAAGATCTTCATCTCTGTCTGTGTCTGAAAGCAACTAAATGCAGTTGACATTTAATGGATGATTTAACTAATTCTTTTTAAAACCCTCCTCCTCCACTTCTGTCTCTGATGGCTGTTTAACGTGGATGTTGACAGGTTAAAGATTACAGTTGCCATTACAGGCTGGGGTGACAGAGACAGAACAAAACCCACCATGGCTTTTAAACGTTCAACTGGGCTTATTATCAGAGTGGGGTGAGTATTTCAATTTCAACAGGGAGATACCATCCTATCAATCTGCTAATGCAGATCACATCACATGCCTGAATGCAGCAACATTTAAATAATAATTAGCTTATGTGGCTTGGGGGGATATTTACGTTTTTGTAAGATGGGTCCTCTCTGTTAGGAGGGGTGGAGCTGGAGAGAGGCAGGCCAGCAGGAGGGGAAGCAGGCGGGCTAAGGGACTCTTGCTGGATGGGGTCCAAGGAGGAGGAAGGGGAGTTGCTGGGATACACAGCGCCACTTCCCCTCTCCTTCCCCCTTTCCGCACCAGGATTGTTGCTTACTACAGGGAGGTACAGATTGGTTTTAGTTTGTGGAGGCCTGTTTGTGCAACTCCCGTCCTCATCGTCTTCATCCTGCTTTGATGACTCCACATCAACCTCCCCCTCCTCCTCACTCTCCACTCCCTCTTCCCCTCCATCAACTCCACTTTCACTTCCGTAACTACAGCTGCTGCTGGGTGACAGTTGTTGGTGGCGATCTGTACTGGTAACCACAACCCCGAATTCTTCGTCTGTTATCCCAGTGACTCCTCCAGCATTGCTATGGAGCTTGGCGATGCTCTCAGCATCCTTAATGACAGGACGGAAGGCTGAGCTGTAGCTAGACTTCCGGGATTGGAGGTTTGGGGTGTCCAGGAGTTTGAGCCAGCCTTCTGAACCCACGGGGCGAAGGTCAGAGATAACTGCGGTACAATCCTGGTCAAACAACCCAGATCTGGGTGTTGTAGTCTCCCTGTTGGGAGCCATGGTTGTGCCAACACTGTTTCCACTGTTGCCAGTTCCAGGCTGGGTTGGGTCTGAAAGATCCAAAAAGGCCTGCCTGAGAGAGGAGCTGTCTGCCAAGGAGGACAGGGCACTGGGCTGAGGCTGGAGGTAGGTGGGGACAGGGATTCCTCCTGCCGCTCGTGGTGGCCAAAACATGCAGAGAGGGGGATAAAATGTGTCTTTGCGGCCAGGCCACAAAAGACCTGATAACCCTGCTCCTTTCTGCCCACCTGTAACATCACTGTCATCTTTTTTCTGCTGACAGAGGCCAAATGCTGGGAAGGAGTACGGCGAAGGGAAGAGAGACGTGGGAGGGAACTTCTGCAACATGCCAAAGCTTTTGCTTGGGACAGGGATGACGGGGTAACTGCGTGGTGTTTTGCGAGGGGAAAGACTGTCTCCATCCAGATCGTCCTCCTCTTCGTAGCGGCCTCTTTTTTGAGCACCCAAGTCAGCTCCAATCATGTGAGGCAACACTGAACCTGGAAGAGTCTTCATAGAACCCATGGAGGAACAGTGGGCTGAAGATGGTAGTGCTCTCTTTCGGCTGCCTCCATTGAACATAGCTTTCACATCTTCCCATGCGTAAATTAATTCATCAGGTGGGTGTTTGTCACTGAGCTTGAGGTGTCGTCGCCATGAGTTAAAGTTAGCAGCGTCAGGCTGGGTGTACTTGGCATCTGGTGTGCGGTGGGAATGGAAAATGAACTTATTTGGGGAAAAGTACATGTTGCAGAAAGAGCACTTGATGCATTTAGCCCTTGAGCTGTTGTAGCGTGCTGGGATGAAGTTGCCACGGCAACCCCAGGCACACTCATGGGACACGTCAAAGGCAAAGTTGTCAGGCAGTTTGGGCGGTGCATTCTCTCCCAGGAAGGACTTGCAGAGGCGCTCAGCTTCACGCTTGGTGATCATACCACAGCGCCGTGATGAGATCGGCATAGCACCAGCCCGACGAAGAATCTCCAACTGAACTGGAGTGCACTGGACACATGTGATGCCCAGCGCCACCCGACGATTATGAATCTCATTATAACTGTAGTTCTTAAGGAGTGTGTTGGATATCTGTGCCAGGCAAAGTCTCTCATTGTTGTCAATGACCAGCGAAACGATTGGAACACCATACAGGATGACCTGGCCAACCTGGTTTGGCTTGAGAGGTGGGGAGGAAGAGGATGGAGAGGTTGATGAAGAGGATGTTGAGTGGAGATGGGTGGGTCTAGGAGGAGTCAGGGGTTCCTGCCGGTAGGGGCCAGTTGAGCTTGTCATTATGATGTCATTAGGATTTGACAGATGGGTTTTGTCCATGCTTGGAGGAAACCCGTTTGAAGAATGTCCTGCATGAAATCAAAGAGAAAAAGATTTACATGTGTTGACTTGTTTCACACACACCCCAATCCCTCTGTCCTAAAAACATCAGAATTGTTTGGCTGATAATACTTTATTGATGATTGGAATTTAGAAAGTAAAAAAGAACAAAGTCCATAATGAAATGAAATATCATTAAAATAAAATGCATTTCATTTCAACTTTATAAAAACCAAAATGTCCACATTTTTCCTTTTGAGAAAATGACTACATTGCAAATTCAAATTCAATATTTCAAGGATGACAGCAACATGCAGTTGCTGTCATCCTTTTTGAATATTATTAAGGAGGAAAAACGAATTTAAGATACCAAATTGTCATTGCTCTATTAAGACAACAATAACAAATACAACTGTTTTTTTTTTATTATCATGAATTATTCATTAAAATATTAAATAAGGAACATAGGTCAATTAATCAGTTTTCCCAAAATGAAAGCCTTTGTTTTATGTATTTGTCTTTCCATTTATAGCTCAAAAGTAATGGGAGTGTTTGTCTGCACGTAGTAAATGAAGTTGCCCGGTAAATAAAGTAAGAAAGCAAATGGAAACAAACTTTCTAAAATATAAGCACTAGCAGTACAATTTTAGTTAAATTCTTCCTGAAACGTTTATGTACAAATTAATGTTTCAAATACAATGCATTGACATAAAAACGTATATCTTAAAAAGTGTGTAAGTTTCTCTATGACGACGAGATAAAAGGAAAAACATTCAGTCCAGGCAACATGTTAAAGCAGTGTTAGTGCAACAACTGACTGCAGTTTGTGAGTCACATTTCCCAAAGGGAGTTGGCTTACTTCAAGGTTTTGGTACAATTCAGAGCCACACTTTCTTTCAAAACCTTCAACGATTCATAGTGTCATTTAGGCACACACACACACACACACACACACACACACACACACACACACACACACACACACACACACACACACACATATATAAATATATATATTTAATACATGTATATTTTTGTTGCTGGAAATGGAAATGGCAAATGGCACTTGTGGGCAATCTATTGATTTGCAATACAAAGCGCATTCATTTTAGTACCGTAAATAGTCTTATTTATTACTTGCAAATAGACTTTATTAGGTAGATGACAATTTCTGGAAGTAATATATTTCATGAATCCCATTTCATCCTACAATAGCCTACACAAAAATAGAACTTTTAAAAACATGGAACTGCCTATTTCAGTGTTTCAATAATTTCCGAAACTGAGCATTAGCTTCTGATTGTTTTTAAACCAATTATTTAGTAATTGTATTGATGAAAAGATACTTTAATTTTCTAAATATTGTTCAGAACAAAGCGGTTTGAATCGGAATAATTAATTATAAGGTAGTTACGGACAAATAACAATGAATACGCGGGAACAAATGCAAATAGGCAACTAAAGTTTAACTAAGGAGTTTAAATGGGCCTGACTGAAATAATAAAAAAACTAATGGAATTTAAAATTTAAAGCCAAAGATTTACAATTTTGGCCTTGAAAAATGACACGTTTGTCTACTGTTCAACTTATCCATAGAATAATATTAAAGGGAGAAAAATCGGTATAAGTGTGTCTGTAAAGCAACAAAAATGTGACACTACTTCTAGCCTACAACAACAACAACAACTAAAACAACAACAACAACAGTAACTTAATTAGACTTCAGCAATTCTAGATTCATGTATGCAACATATTTTAATCTAACAAACATCACTTTACTACATTTTACTATCATTACATTAAATATGGTCAAACAGCCCCTTACCTTGAACTCCCGAGAGCAATCCCCAAACTGTAACAGCGTCAACAAAAAAAAAATATCCCCCTACGCGAAAAATCTACTTGTTCTACAGAGCTTTTCAAAACTCATTTTTGTCATACATGACAAAGCCAAAACAAGACAATTTCATTGAATCACATGCAACTGGCACCGCGACTTTCCCTCCAACTGTCGACTGAGCTGCTTGTGAGATGTGAGTAAACTGCGACGCTCGTGCCGGTTTTATTCGCCTTTCAGAGACAGCACGCGCCGTCTTAATCCCCCCACCCCCCTCCCCTCCCTCCCACCACGCGCTTTTCGGCTTGACTGGCGTGTAGCGCGAGCTCAGCCCACCAGTCATGAAATACACAATGATACACAAGCCAACACGCTCTTCTGCTCTGCTCCACTCTCAGTATTCTCTCAGTCCATCTGCACACAAATTGACAATCACATGTTGGAGAAGTCAAACTATGCACGAGCGTTGATTGGGCTACCGGCTTGCAGCAGATGCGCGTGCAGGAATTGTCTCTCCTGAAGTGTCAGAGCGGAGCACTCTTAGCCTGCAACAACAAATGACGACTAAACAAACTCAAAGCATCGATTTTGCTAGTTTATCACTTTGGTCCTATGTGTGCTCTAATGAAATGTGTTTGTTTTAAATAAACTTTGCATTGGAGACAGCTACAACAAGTCACACAAGTAAAGCTGTCGTCATCACATCGACGTCTATTGGTGGGCTTCACATAGCCTACTTGGGGGTGCGTGCGAGGTGAAGTGGGAATGAGGTAAATGATCGGAAATAGGCTGTTTGGTATTTGATAGTTTAGGGAACACTGAAATAAGCAAGGAAAGGGAGCACCAGTTTCTGTACAGCTGATTCCCACATCCAAGACAGGTTTTTATTTTTTTAAGTTGTTCCTAATCGTGGATCTGCAATAGGGATATGGTTACCTATCATCTGTACGTGATATATAGCCTAGGTTAAGTGAGGGTCAGTAAAGCTAACATTTATTATCAAATAGTTTATAATACAGCGATGATTCAACTGAAGAGGGCCTTCAAAACTCGCAGCATAAAATCTGCTTCTTTTAAACAAAATTGTACCACGGATTTCTAGCTAAACACCTTGGCAAGTCTCTTAAGACAGACATGGTACTTCTGCTGCTCATTTACTTTTGGCACTTAAATATACAAGCGAATTACAGATATGAAGGTACAGACCTAAATATGAAGTCTATAACCCAGATATTAGCAGTTCCACAAGCAAACGTCTTGAGGATGGTAAATAACTCATCAGGGGATGCACATTGTATCCAATATCGGTTATCATTAAAACAATGAAAACAATGAAGGTTTTTTTTTCAGGACAAAATAGATTAAATAATTGCAAATGGTCAAACATTTTATTTTATGGACTTTGATGAGTATTGTAAATTAGAATCAGTGTAGCTAAATTATGTTTATTCCAGTCAGCCAGTCTTTGAGGCATATAGGGGTTTTTCTTTTTCTTTTCCTTTTAAAAAAAAGTGAAAATAAAAGCTGCAGTGTTCCCGGATTGGCTTTTTTTTTTTTTTTTTTTTTTAAAGATTCTTCTGAGAGAATTTGGTTACACTTAAAGAGGTGATAGAAATTGCTGTAATTTATACTTGAATTTCAGCCATCCGTCCTTGCTTTTTAAATCATAAATGCATATTTTGGAGCAATTTCCAATCTGGTTACAAGACTGTAATGCAGATAATATAATCTATTTTCATGTATGTTTCCTAATTGCATCTTGTTTAATATGACAGGGTCACTTTTTGACTCAGTCTTAAATCTGTGCGTGAGCTCGTGCAGCTCATGCATTTGCGTTAGAGACACAGAGAGAATGAGCCCCATCTGCTCCTTTTCAAACCAATTTGGTTTGCAATTGGGGGTGGGGGTTGGTGGGGGAGTAAGAGAGATACGCACGGGCCGCAGGTATTTAACCGCTGACGTCGCCATGGAACATTGACATGAGAAAATGACACAATGGCCAGGTTTAGTTTTGAATGCATAATATATTTCCTGCGAAAAAGGTGTCTTCTTATTAGCTGTATTAAGGCTTCATTTTCGAGTTTATATGATTTTTTACACGTTTAGGATATTGCTTTAGATTTGTGTAATGATTTAGTTAATTAGTTTAAAAAAACTTTCATATAGTCTATGTGTTATGAATCGTTGATTGCTCAACAATGGTCTAAAATAATACACTGGTAAAACCCTAATCAAATGATTTAGGTCGCATCGACTTCTTATAATTCGTAATCACCGAACTTTATCTGTTTTTTAAGAGCAATTATGAAAAAGGCCGATTTTTTGACAGATCATATTCCAAACTTTTTCTTTCTCCGTCAAAGATGCCCTTACATGTTATCAAAAGCACAACACGTCTCAATCATGTGAAACAGCGACAGACTTATTGGAGTAAAATAGCACTATTAGCCCCTTTGCAATGGGCTACATTTCACTTTTTATAATACATCAGCCGGTCAACCTTCCAAGAAATTAATCATGCGTTTAAAAAAAGAATTGCTTGTGTGACCTCGAAGGGTCAAACTAGGGAGAGAGAGAGCGAGAGCGAGAGCGAGAGCGAGAGAGAGAGAGAAAGAGAAAGAGAGAGAGAGAGAGAGAGAGAGAGAGAGAGAGAGAGCGCAAGACATAATAAATGAAGAGCTACAACACTAAGTGAGCTTGAGACATTTAACATCAAATCTGTCAATAACTGAAACATGCCTCGGGTGAGTGATTACAATACAGAAATGCATCGCCTCCTCTCTTTTAACATACACTGGAGGGAGCCTGAATAACTGCACACTGCCCTTCTAATTTTTTATTATAACTTAATTTACTTTTCAACAAATACGTTTTTTTTTAACTAAACAGATTTTTCACACATTATTGGTTTCATAAAACATTTAAGTGTTCATGTCTTTCCGTCGTCACAACAAATCCTTCAGATTAGATCCTTCAGATTCCTCTAAAATTGAGATACAAAATAAAAATAAAGGCTACCTCAAATCGTCATTTAACAATAGACAGTGCAATAGACATATAACAGCCTGCCCTGTACGACTCATCAGCAATTCATCAACTCTGTGTGGCTTTGCAGGCAGATGTAGGTTACAATATGTTACACAGCCGCTCCACACGCCTCAGTTTTAATCCTTACTTTAATGCCGCACGTCTTTTACTGACGTTAATAACTCTCTTTATCAGAAACGGGATTACTTTGCGTCACAATTAAACAAATGCAAAAAAAAAAAAAAAAAGAAAAGTTGACTAATGATGAAGTCATTGACGTTGTGTGAGACCGCTTTGTCCTAACATATGGAGGATTTAGAGAGTGGAGTTGGATGCGCTTACTTGCGGGTGCATGTTCCGCTGTGCCGCCATGCGTGTCATCACTGTCTCTTTTATATAGGTCTATGTTTTATTGCAGTAAAAAATGCTACTAGAGATTTTATCACAATATGGCATTATTCTAATTTATCAAACGCACATATTCAGGTAATAATAACATAGTCTACTTTACACACATTGCGTCACTATAAGCAATATGCAAGAACACAAAATCAAGACATAGGCTACATAGGCTATTGCCTTTATTCTAAATTTTTATCAGAAATGATTTTTTATTTGATGTAGGTTGATTTTCGTTTTATTTTCATTTGTTATAAAATGATTATTTTGCCTATAAATCTTGACGGCCGTAGACTTATTACCCTTTGCGGTGGACCTTGGAAACACAGTGTAAAGCGGTCTGTTGTTGAAGGCTAATGAAGCATTTATTGTCATGTTTTACTTTTGCTGTGTTGCCCCAAGACAGACGCAGCCCTGTGAAAGGTGCTGTCCCCCTGTTTGTAGAGAGCTTTGCCTGAGGCAGTCGTACCAATTAGCACGGCAGACCCACCACCGAGGATTGTCGTGTTTAATCGACGGTCTGGAATATTAGACAGAGTGAAATATTGAAACATGATTCTTAAAAACATGACGCAATGTTAAGAGAAGTAAGTGATTTTATAAACCATAACATCCATATAGGCCTTTAAATTGTTAATTAATGGAGGCCTAGGTCCCATGGGATCCAAATCATTTATTTCTGCATTGTTATTCAAGAAAATGTGTCTTTTCCATCAGATTATTTGTTTCTGTTTCCACACAAGATTAGAAGTATTACAACTTTACCATATGCTACTTGGAGTCTGTCAGAACTTCACCTATTTTGGTGTGAGTTTGAATTTGTTATAGAAAAACTTTAAGTTATCCTGTCATGAACCTGTTGCTCAATAAAACACAAAATGATAGAATGATATTAAAATATAACAACTTATAAGATTGTATACCTGCTTATACCTTTAGCTCAAAACATTTCTGTCAAAGACGTTCACAGTTTGGGTTTACATATAAATCTGTTTCTATCGTGGTTGATTTATAATTAATTTGTAACATCAGTTATATTTCATCCTGACTGTAATACTTCATCTGGACCCTTTGCCCACTAGATCACACTTTCCATGTGATACCTCGGGTTGTATGTCATGAGTGATGTTGAACTGGTCGGAATAGAGATACCGTATATTCAGAGCTGCTGGAAGATAACTTTATTTACTGAATAAGCCAGGCTTGTAATTAAATGCTATCTCAACTTTTAATGACCCCTGAACAAAAGCAACTTGAGGAAGTTATTCCAAGTGGAATGAGTAATGACACATTAACAGTAAACACTGAGCTGGAGCCAATTAGCTCCAGCAAAGACGCAGACAGAGTGCATTGTGCTACAATGCGCCTTAAAGGCAAGCAAAGAGCCCTCAAGGTCAGAGAGGTTCAGGGTGTGTTTGTGTGTTTGTGTTTATGTGTGATCCTGTGTGTGTGTGTGTGTGTGTGTGTGTGTGTGTGTGTGTGTATTGTAGTGTAGTGCTTTTCTAGTCTTCTGACTACTCAAAGTGCTTTTAGACCATAGGTCACACCTAGTCACACACCTTCACACACTGATGGCTGAGGTTGCTAGTGACCATCAGAAGTAACTAATCTCATTAATACACATTCATACGCCGGCAATGAAGCAGCGGGAGCAATTCAGGGTCTTGCCCAAGGACACATTGGACGTGTTGCCGCAGGAGCTGGGTATCGAACCCCCAACCGTCTGGATTAGAGACGAACGATTTTGAGGTTGTCTGGACTATGCAAACGTTTGACATAATAAAGGTGTTTGCGATAACCCAAATTATAATAATAAATGTTAAATATTAAATATTGATCAACTTAAAAGAAGATATAAGTAAAGCGCAGAGTAAAGCAAACCTGCAGAAAGTGTTCCAGAAAACTTCCAGCCACTGTCGGCATTAAATGCTTATTAAGATGGTGTTTCATTTAACCAGTTTTCTCATTGGCCCTTCAAAAACACATTACTGTAGCATGTTTCCACAAAAAAAACCCAACATGAAACATTCTATCTTTAAAAAGTGCTCAACATGTTCCCAATGTTTGGTTGGCTTTATTTATTCATTTTTTTCAAAATGAACTTGAAGGGTTGTTACTGCACTTTCTAGCTCGTATGTTCAAGTACTCATGGAAAAGCAATGATGTCAATCCATTTCAGGTTGGAATTGTTCTTTAGAAGTTTTGTTTTTTGAAGAAAGCTCAATTTGAGGTCAGAGGTGCTGGCTGCTTCTAAAGCATTTACAAGTCAGTCTAACTCATTGTATATTAACACATAATGTACATTTCCTGCTTTTGTCATTTTCACATTTTTGGAATAATCTTATAATGTTCAGCATATTGTAAAGGCTATAACCATGCACTGGTTTTGTTGCTTCTGTACCTTTTACAAATGCCATCTGTCCTCCAATCTCACTGAGGCTCGTGTGTTTTTAGTGTGGTGGTGGGAATCTCTTCTTCCTCTCTTCTTCGATCCCATGATCAGGTTCTTCTTGCATCCTGTCAGAGAAATCTTTAACTAGAATAAATATATGAATAAAAAGCAAGAACAGTGATATCTTCCAACCTTAACCCTTTGACTTGCTACTTATCACTATGGTTCTTTGATTTTGTTGAACACATAATCGCTAAAAGTTATTTACTAAACAATCCTGCACATGTTTTTATTTTTATTTTTCACCACTGAAATCTAGTAAGCTTCAGCAGCCTTATATACACAATTATATACCACATATACAAGCCTTACATACACAATTCAGTGTAGTTTTTAGATCAGGTTTACTGAAAGAGGAAAAGACAAAGAGATAGACAGTTAGATAGATAAATAGAGAGACAGAGAGAGAGAGAGAGAGAGAGCGAGAGAGAGAGAGACGGATCACAGGCTGACTCGCTGTATAAGACAATTATCTCCAAACCAAGGGAATCATTCACTTCTCAGTAGGGTGTCAAAGCAACATATCTCGGCGGGGAGAAGATAACTAACTGAGATGATCTCACAGTATCCCCGGCTTAATTTTCTTTACTGGGGAATATTTGGTGATAATGTAACTTAAATAGGCCATTGTGGAAGAAACTGCACTGTTTTATATGGAACATAAAATCATGGAAACTCCCTATAAGGAAGATTGGCACTTAGGCCTGTATAATGTGTTAAAATGGATTCTGAATGAATTACAACAAATGTTGTCCCATCAGGCCATACTCAGTATGTACGTGCTCTGTGTATGTTTTTGTGAAGGCTTATTTTTCAACAAAACTCAACTCCCTCATTCTTGATAATCTTGTGGTCATGTGAAGAGCTTATTCCTAAATAATACTGGCACACTTGAAAACATTGTAATTGACATTAAAGTAATTGTATTTTGATTGAGCTTGAGGACTGAACATCCAACTTGGTGGAACCCCCCCCCCCCCCAAACATATCTCCTCACAGCCCTCTTGAGGCTGAATTGGAACAAATCTTAATAGACAGGGGACAGAACCTTGTGGAACACTTTCACAGAAGTGTGGAGAATACAAGTTTGCATTTTACTGTGTATCAAATTGGCTGTATAGTTTTGTATGTTCATGTGCCCATATACTTTTGGCCACCTTGTTCGATTACACTAGACATAGGATGCATCTGAGTGTCTCCCTTTTCACCTTTCACCTTTCCATGTTTCTGGCTTGTCTGTCCATCTGCCCAAGTAAACAAGACTTTTGTTAATGTGTATGTAAAGGGGTCTATTAGTGCTGCTGACAGGAAGCAGAGCAACCAGGGCTTTTCTCTCTATTCTATTATTAATGAGGACTGGAGGTTAATCTATTGCTTAATCACCAGGCAACATGGAGAGTTATGCTGAGACACAAGAACGGAAGGGGTGAATAAAAAGGATAGAGTTCCATAGAAATCAAACAGAGGAAGTGAAAGACACAGGAAAAGAGGAACACAGACATCATTGACTTCATCAGCTATGACAACAATCATGTGTAAAAGCCTTTGTTATTTCCTCTGTGACAATAGGTTTAAACATAAGATCATCCCATTCGCACTGTCCTGTCCTTTGTTTAAAACTGGCAAACCTGTCAAGTAACTTTTTTAGTTTTTGAAATTGTCCCTTAGTTTCCTAACTGTGTGATTTTTAGCTGATTTTTAGATCCGTTAACTTGCAAAAACAGAATTGAATGTCTGTTGTGTTTTTGGTTTTTATTTGAAACATTACTTATTAAGAATAGAAAAGTGTTTTATGCCTTGGAAGTTTGGAGATGAAGGAAACTATACATTTTTCCAAAAGAGGAGTAAAAGGTTTATTTCAAGAAGCTGTGACATGATGCCTGTATTAACTGTGATTGTGTTAGAGCTTCTTTTTTAATGCAACCCAACTGTTACTGCCAGATATAACAAACAAGTGTAGACTAAAGTGAGATATCTAAGCTATCTACTGCATGTTTGAGTTTAAAGAACATATCACTGATCAATCTTGCACAGTTTGTGAAAAAAAAAAGAAGATTGACAGAGCAGCATCCCCCCACTATTTCAGGAGATAAATGCTCCACTATCAGTTTTTAAGCATGTGTTTCTGTGTGAAACTTGTGTTTAGTTTGCCAAAGTCTCACATAAGCATGGCCCTCTCCACTCAAACACAAGCTTTAATTGTAGGATCCTATAAACTGGATGTAACTACAGGACAGATCACGAACATCCTATACACGATAGGGTTAATTTATATTTATTTGTATGCTTTTTAAGATTATTATTTTTATTTAAAATCAATGAACCTCTTCCCATTTGTGTGTGCCTTCATAGTTTAGTGTAGACAAAGGCATCCTGCATTGGATAGTATAGTTAAGTATACATTTAGAGTAAATTCATTATTTTTCATAAAAAATTTTTTTTGGGGGGGCAGAGGAGTAATGGAGGTTGTAGAATAACATTTTGTGGTTAAATGTTATTCAATGGTCAATAAACATGAGCTGATTTACATCAGAGTTTAGCATTTATTAATTTAAAAACTATTTATGTACAGCAGTAACAGTGTCTACAGATTAGAGTTTTTACAATTGCTTACATAAAATAACATGATACACAAGAAACAAAATATCAGCCCAGATTTGAAAATCTATTCTCAGCTTTAAGCAAAACATTACTCACAATGTTTTGCAACCAAACATAATTCTCTACATTGAGACACGTCACTCAAAATTGACAGCATGTGTGTGTTCATTTCTAAACACTGCTTCTAAAACACCATACTCAATTAGCAATCACATGAAGTCAGAATGCACACATGAAGACACCTGTAACCAATCAGATCACACAGAAATCCCAATCAGGGGAAGAATCATCTTGATTGACATATCCAGCCCTGTTGTGCAAATCTGGGCTGAGATATTACTCCTTCAAGTTTAACGGATTGATTGATGTCTTTATTTTGATATAAATAACTTTAAGCCTGACTAGTTTAAATATCCATGAGGAACATACAAATAGTTCTAAAGTTTTCATTACTGGCTAAATGAGCTATAGACAAAATGGGACTTTTTTGTTCAAGATTTTAATCATTTTATTCTGCTATAAGGTTGGTCACATTACATTTTCCTATGATTGCGTACACATAGCAGTTAAAATGATACAAAATTATTGAGACTAGACACTCGAAGCAAATGTCAGGCCAGATTTGAATAACTACATACATATATGCCCATTCTCAGCTTCCCATTTTAGAAAAACACTACACACTGTGATTTACAAAACAGTAACACCAAACAATTATGAGGAGGGGTGGAGGAGGAAGAGGCAGTAGGAGAAAGCAGAAGAGGAGGAAGAGGCAGAGGTGAAGGAGGAAGAGGAGACAGTGGAGGTGAAGGAGGAAGAGGAGACAGTGGAGGAGAAGGAAGAAGAGGAGCACACAGAGATGTCATCTTAATTCAGTATTGAGAATAGAGAGATTTTGTTTCTCCATTGTATTTGTGGTCATATTTACAGCATGCTACAAATGAAGTTGTAAAATATGAACAGTGATGATGTTTTTATACTTGATATCTTTAGATTTAACACATCCATGTGCACTTGGCAGCGGAAAGATATATTTATTTGGTGTTTGCGTGTAAATTCTTTAAGCAAAAGTATTTTAGAAGAGTTTATATAGTAATGTATGCAGTGAATGCTTTTGCAAGAGATGTTTTGTATTTTATGTATCTGATTTTGTTTATGTGTGCGCAGTTTTGTCAAACAGGGCCCCAGTTTCAGAAACTATATTTATGCAAGAGTCAAAACTGTAATATAGGCTTTCATGGGGGTTAGCTCACTCTTTTCACACTTTTCTGGCTTCAAGGATGGAACTGCAGCTTATTTGTACAAAAAGGATGGTTTTCTTTTCCGCCCTAGAGGGGTTAACCTGCTTAAGAAGAAAAGAAAGCCAAGTTGCCACTTATTGTCAAATGTAGAAACAGGAGTTTGAATACCAAACCTGTCAGTCCTAAGTCCCCAAATCAGTCCTTTGTTCACATAAACACACACTCGCACACATAAAATGCACTTTTATTTTTCAATTATTAGATTTTTTTAATTATTTGATAATTCTCTTAAACGCAGTCCTGCTCAAGGCTTTACCATTAAAGATAAGGGTTGGCTTTTAAAGAGGGGCCACCAGGCAAAATGGATCACAAGAGAAATAAATGGTAATAATTATTGTCCCAGAAAATAATTATTGTTCAGTCGCCTATCTGTGTTTAAATAACATGTATTAGCAGTGAGACAACAAAGTGTGTGTGTGACCTCTTGTGACTGTTGTGTGCTGTGTGTGTGTGTGTGTGTGTGTGTGTGTGTGTGAGAGAGTGTACTTGTGTGTTCATGTGTGCTTTTGTGCTTGTGTGAGGATTAAACAGCTTAACTTGAATTACATATGCAGGACACAAATGGGCAGGACCCCCCCCCCCCCCCCCCCTCCCCGTAAAAAAACACACTCAAGTACACACCGCATGTTCTACTGTTGAAAAATAAATAAAATAATTCTATTTGATTAAATATGTGATGATTATCATAAGTAAACTGGAGAAACTCAGTTAAGATTAAGAATTTTATTTAAGATTTAGGCTGGGTCTGTTTCCAGTCTTTCATATTAAGTAATTTTTGCATACTGGAAGAAATACTCTATTGAATATTTAAAGGTGTGATTAAATTCAAATGTTTAAATTTCAAACATCAAATTACACTAAACATGCCATTTACAACATTAAACTTTGGTTTACTTTTTCCATAGATTTTTATTCTTCACATTTTTCTCTCTAATAACTTTTTTATTAATAAAGCATATCTCGTTTCTTTGTCCCAACAACTTTTGCTTTTCCCATTGACCGTGGATTTTACATCTGTATTGTTGTTGATGTGATAATCCCTGACATCAAAACAGCTCTAATCATTATTATTGTTATTCTGCCCGATTTCTTGCTGAATTACTGCTGATCCACTGTTGCGTAAATACCATTCTACGACACTGTGTAAACCGACGGATTATCATCAGGGCTGAAAGAGACAAGGGGTATTTGTGACACTGATCTGAGAGCTCTAACTGTTGGTTTTTGTGTTTTTTTGATAGTGATATCAAAACAAGTACGCGTTACATGTAAAGTGAAAAACACACACGCCTTCTTGCTGACATAAGTACATGAACAAATTCACACACAAACCCAACCCTTTTGTTTAATACGAACAGACTGCAAAATGTTTTTCATGTGCTGGATTAAAAATCCCCTCAACACGGATGTAATCTATTTTTCACAAGCTATTGACAGATGTTATGAATAAAGGAGAGACTAAAAACATTTTCAATGCAAATGCTTGTAACCTGCTGAGGTTTGTTCATGTACAGTATTACATCCCTCTTGTAATAGCAATACTTATTTTTGATAGAACTTACATTTTGGAGTCATAATAAAGGCAGTGTAATAGCTTATATAGTACTTCTGATCAGAATGGCATTTGTTGTTAGCTTCTACATGGTTGGCTTTATAAAAATAAGTCTACTCATATGATCATAATGTACAGAAACTAT
Source organism: Labrus mixtus (assembly GCF_963584025.1). NCBI lineage: Eukaryota > Metazoa > Chordata > Actinopteri > Labriformes > Labridae > Labrus > Labrus mixtus. Next base: position 17,083,137 of record NC_083628.1, on the reverse strand, counting down.
AACCTTATGTCAAGTCAATTGAATTTATTCAGGTTTTTCTTGTAACAGTATTTTGATCCAGAATGGCCCTATGCTCTGCAATATTGGGATGACCATCTTGTTTGTCATAAAGTTTTGATGTCATAAAAATATTGTATTTTTCAGTTGATATAGGCTAAAGGCTAAATTGTCCCCCTGGGGGGCGGCTGTGGCTCAGTTGGTGGAGTCGTCGTCTCTTAACCGGAAAGGTCAAGGGTTCGATCCCCAGCTGGGCAACATGTCCGATGTGTCCTTGGGCAAGACACTTAACCCTGAATTGCTCCTGCTGCTTCAGTGGTGGTGTATGAATGGGATGAGTTTCTGATGGATGGTACCTCATGGCGATCACTACCATCAGCCTGTGAATGTGTAGGTGTGACCTGTGGTGTAAAAGCGCTTTGAGTAGTCGGAAGACTAGAAAAGCGCTATATATGCTCAAATCCATTTACCATTTACATATGTCTGGTGTCATCAACATGTTAAACTTTCATTTATTGAATGAAACAGCTCATTGTCTTACTTTGTGAAGCAGAAAATGTGTCACTATAAACAATTGAAGGATACAAAATGAACTTGAAGGTAAATGCTTTGATTTTTCTTGTGGCACCACAGCAGCCTGGTGCTAATAGACCTGGTTAATATTACCTGCCCAATACCAGAATGTTAGCACTATCACTGTGATAAACGCTGATGTTCAGCACGTGCCTATCAGCCTCACATAGCTTGCACATGGTCTTACAGTCTACATTATGCATTTCAGACATTTCATGTACCGCAGAGTGTTGTTAAAGATTAACATTTCATACACTGGAATTGGCAAGGAATTGTGAATGTCTCTGCTTTTTTAAATAAAAGAAAGTATATTGAGATTACAATGTAGATTGTGAATGGTGAGATATTTATTCAGAACTGGATTTTTTTTCTTCATCTTGTTAATTGAACATACCATGTACCCTGGTCTGGAGACATCTCACATTTGTTATGAACAAACTAAGTATGATCAAACTACATATGCCTCAGGATAATATCCCCTTAATCACATCTGAGCAGACTGTTTGTAAGAACTGGACATTCCAGCAAAATACAGATAGAAAAACTACAACATGTGAGTTTTAGTGGCGCTTGTCCTGAACTGGCCCTGCTGCCCTGAATTTTACTCTTAAAGTACTGTTCTTTTAACAGCTTACTCTGGAATGTGGATTAAAAATCCTAGCTAAGAGCATAAATATATTGGTGACTTTGGCGATGTATTTGGTTTATCAAATCCCCATAGCATTTTACACTTTCAGGGCTAAGTAAGATACACGGAGAGTAAAATGGACAGATTTTGGTTTTACTTATGTGCTCAAATTTATTGTGGGTCTTTTATCATCATTTGTTATTTACTTATTGTAAGAGTATCCCCCGTTCCCACCCCATCCCTTTGCCACCCTTACACATCCTCTCTTTGTTTGTGAGATGGAATTTTAATGTTTACCTCTTAATCTAAATATCAAAAACATATGTGGTCCATTAGCATAGTCCACAGATGTTGTGGTGGTAATCCCAGGCCTTTAGCTGTTCTGATTGGCCCAAAAGTTTAATCACGGCAACATTAATGCAGAGAATTAGAAGCAATGAAAGTGCTCTATGATCTGGGAATGTGAAGTGGCACACGTAAATACAGACTTAAAAGAATAAAAGCATAATATTACTTTGTTGAAATACAAAGAGTATTGACTAGACCTGCTCTATATGTAATGTGTCCTGAGATTACTTTCATTTGTTCTGGAAAAAAAGGTGATTGATTGATTTATTGAATTTTTAATTGAATGAATAAAAAAAGCTCTGCAGGTTGACTCGTCAATATATTCTACATTCTTTTATGCTCAGAAAATGTCAAGGCTCGATTAATGTTTTCCGAATATGTGGTTAACCAGAGGCTTACACCTTCATCATTTGATATAAACAATGTTTTTAATTGATATTCTGAGAATCACCAAACACATTTTGAATGCATGGGGGTACAGGGACACATAAGTCTCCTCTTCTTTCTTTTTTTTTTTAAACAACTGAAGTTCCTAACGGATAATTAAAGTTATTTGAATGTAACTGTTTTAGTAAAGATTTTGATCACCGTATACATGTGAATCCTTGATTGTCCTTCTTGTACAAGGTAACTTAGTGGTAAGACATGCCACTAAACCAGTGGTGGTACGTTATGTGGGGGAAGTTGTTTCCAAAGATATTCTATTGTCCAACATTTTAGGTTGGTTTTTGTCGCAAATGTAAGAACATTTTTTTCCCACTTTGGTGACTATCCCTACACAAACAGCTCATTCTTGCTCTCGCATCCTCACCAGCACAGCAGCTAAAGTCAGTTCTCTGCTGTGTTTAGAGCAGCACCAACCACAAAATCGAATCCCCTTAACTGTCATTTAAGGAAGAATATGCGATTTTTCATACTTCTATATAAAGGTTCTATATGTAACTTTTTACATGTATAAATCATTTTTTATCGCCCATTAATAAGTGAACAGTTAACTGATGTGAAAAAGTAGATGTTCACTGTCTATCTGTGTTGCCTGTATAAAAAGTTTCCCCGGGTCGTATTTTCCGCAAAAGCTCCAGGAAGTGACATTTTATGCACGTTCTCAATGTCCTCCTCACAGTACAAACTCATCACACACTCCCGCTACAGCCAGAGGCCGTCTTCCACACACTTCTATCCGCCCTAAGAGCTCTCAAAGGCGGACAAACTCATCACACACTCCTGCTCTTAGCCAGTGCCTGCTGAGACTGTCGTTTGTAGGATGGAGACTGAATACAGACACACAGACTCCTTCACAGACTTTCACATGTGTATGACCACTTACCTCCTCTGTAAACATTATGCTGGTAAATATCCAGTGTTTCGCAGCTGATGATGATGCTCGTTTGTGTACGTACGAGCACGTATGACGAGCATGCGAGGGAGAGCGAGCAACAGGTTACATGTGCAGTTCGCCTAACGGCCATGCGGTATCGCTACAAACGCAGTATTTTTGAAAGTTACGTATAGCCCCTTTAAATGTAGCAGCAATCAAGTATATCCTCTGAAAATAACTCTGAGTCATGACTGTCTATACAATGAGTGTGACACCCGAGTCCCACCCATATCTACAGCATGTTTACATGGATGGGACGGCCGGCCGGCACAAACCCCTTGTGTATAAAAGTTGTTTAATTGAGGGACTAGAGAAAAGAAGAATCATACTGGGTTCTTTGTTGAATTGTATTTAATTATTTTTAGTATTTTGCATTTGTCATGTTCTTGCTGTTGTTTATGTTCTTCTGTGTTTGGTTTAGCTTGTTCTTGTTTTTGCTGTTTGTCGAAGCACTTTGTAAACCTATGTTTTTAAAGGTGCTATATAAATAAAGTTATTATTATTATAATTATTATTATTATTATTACTGTACTCACTGCTTATTTGAATGTCACGTAAGCATTTTTAGATCACGGTCATTTTGTTTAAATTTACATGCAGTGTGAAGCTACGACCAAGCTAAAGAGCGCTATAGCATTAGCATGCTAACACAACAATGCAGCACGAGTTGTTTTGGTTTCATGCTGGTGCTCAAGGGCGACATCTACTGGATCAAAAAGTTGCATATTCTTCCTTTAAACACAGAGGTACTACTCACTCTATATAATCAGGATTATTCTTGATTCTGTTGCTTCTTAAAAGAAAAGTGATTAAACCCAAAGCCTCTCCATGGCTCAACAACCTACTAGATCTATTTGACTAAAAGCACAGTGCAAATGGCATAAGGACAAGCTTCATATATACCTTGATATTATTCATATTGAGCTACTGTCAAAATTTCAACAGACTGTTAAGGATGCCAAGGCAAAATATTTCTCCAGGATTATTGAAAGAAGTTCCAATAACCCAAGAATCCTTTTCAGTGCTTTTATCTACATTATAACCCCCCTCCTTCAGATCAATATTGGGACCTTCAACAATCAGCTGTGAAGAGTTAATTTTTTTCCCTACTATCTATCAGACAGGCCCTATTGCCTTGTTCCACTATACATCACTGAACTATTCACCGTACAGTACAGCTACGCACCTCATATCATTAGATCAAGCACTTCTTACCATCTCCAGTCTAATCCAAAAGTCTTCAGAGACAGGGCCTTCTCTGACCAAGACTGTGGAAAAACCTGCTGTTACATATAAGATCAACAGATTCTCCAGACTGCTTTGAAAAATATCTGAAGACTTATTTTTATTCCCTTGCCTCTTGCAGTTGATTCCTTATCTGATTAGCATCCTACCCTGTTTCTTGAAAACTGACGTCTGTGTGTGTATCTATGTGCGTGTCTGTCTATGTATTTTTTCACTGCTGTTGCTGCATGCTTCCAGATTGAGATAGTTGAGGTTCACTTCTCAACTATTGCTGTGTGGTATTGTGTGCAAGTGATTAAATGTCTGTACTGACACATAATATTCTTGCCATGTGTTGATCTAGGTATAACCCCTGTTTGTTTTTAAAGTGCTGAATAAATAAAGTTGACTTTGACCTTGACCATATAGCCAGATCCAGCGGACATATGGTTTCAGGACTCTTCCACCCAGAAAAACCGTGTAGTGTAGTAAACGACAATCAAGGCCACATCTGGGACGCCTCATGACCGCCTGACAGAAAGTCTAGTAAGTTTGAGTTTTGTTCAAACACAATTACAATGTGTGTTCCTGTTGAGGCAGGACAGGACTAAAGTTCTGCAGCCAAGTGACAAAATATGGGGATAAGGGAGGGCATCTATTTCATTTTGGAATTAATTTTTTTTAAACAATAATTCTAAAAATGATTGTGCATTGTTTAAGTGTTCTTTTACCTCTGACCGTTTAGTATATTTTTATGTACACTCTATATATGCTTGCTTTTAAATGCCTCACTACATGCCAAATAGTAAAGCCCTCATACTGTAGAGAAATAACAGGTCATGTAGTGCAAAGAATCTTTAGCCGATTTAAAATGGTTGTTTTTCAGACACAGTTTTAAGATGATCCTCTGAGTGTCTAATCTCTAAATGAACATTAATGTTTAAATCCCCCCCCTTTCCTCCTTTTGACCTAACTCTCTCTGATCCAGAAGTGCTGTTAAAACTCTGAGTTGTATTTGAAACCCAGGGGCCACAAAAAATAAAAATTATTTAAAGTAAAGTAGATCTTTAAATGTACTGTCTGCTAGCCTTTGCTACTGCATTAGCTTGATGTTTGCTAATGGTTTGGAAGCTCTGAAGGGAGCAGCTCCCATTAATGTGAAAATCTAATACATATCTTTGTTTCTTTGTCTAATGTTTCTGTTCAGAAAAAACACAACAGGATTGCAGGGTTTTTTATAAACAGAAAAATGGGTTGATACAACTTTAAATCAACCCTAAAGGCCCTGACACACCAAGGAGAGTTGGACCGTCGGTGAGCGGTCGTCGCCCTAGTTTTGCGGTTTGCCCCCATTTGCCTTTTTTTGGCAGTCGGTTTTCGACGGTCGGTGAGAGGAATCTCTCTGATTGGCTCTTCCGAGGCTCAGTTATCTCCAGCTCTCGACACAGATTTGGTAGAGCCACTTGAGCATGCCGCTGTGGTATCCATGCTTTTACCAATTAATGCAGTTTCTCCTTATTTGTTGCCTCCCCCTCTTCTTTTCTTTTCCCACTACAAGACCAAGGGCTGACAAGGCCAGCGCCATTTTCAACTTTTTATCAGACATTCTTCTCGATCAGTAGGCTACCTTTCATACGAGTGGTGCGCGACAGCGGTGTGAAAATGGTCTTCTCGTATTATAATAACGGACTACTGCATGGAGAGTTATTTCCACTCACGCATGCGCAGGACATACGTGATGGTTGGCTGTAGTCTTAGCGGTGTGATCTAGTGTAACTATTTGGCCAAGACAAACGGCGATGTGAGGCCACTAGTTCTTTGCTGTCTGCTTGGTGTGTCAGGGCCTTAAAGGTCCCATATTATGCTTTTTCTGGTTATATATGCTCTTCAGTGTGTTTTCCAAGTGTCCTGTGCATGTTTAGGCACATCTATGTACAAAAATTAAAAGTCTGCGGAAACGCGGCTTCTCTTACGTCCTCCTGTTAGCTGTAGCATTAGCTGCATGTAACGCTCGGTTCTAGCCCCCCTCGATAAAAATTTGTCAGTCCGACGTCATTGTCAGTGTGAGATCACTGATCTAAGCCCATTGGCTCGTTGTGGCAAGCCCAGCAGCTCATGTTGCATGCCCATTAACTTCTGTAGCACGCCCACGATATGCCGTAGCCTGCGGTAGCACAGTAGTGCTAAGGTGCTAATGTTTATGCTCCCCTTGGACGGAGCCAATGGCTGCATTCCCAATATGGTAAAAGAGGCGGGACATTTCCGAGAACCGTGCTGAGCAACTGACCAATAACGACAGAACGGATCGGCACACCAATCAGAGCAGACTTGGCCCACGTGGGGTCTAACAATGTGGGCTCAACAGAGCGTAGCTGACGGACTCAGAGCGTAGAGGGAGCAAGGAGGAGCAGTACATGAAAACAGACACTTTTTTTGGACTTTAGCTATTGTGAACGTACAAAAGTAGGTACATAGATTAAATATACGTACCCCAAAAAGGGCATAATATGGGCTCTTTAAGGGGAAAAACCCTCAAGATAGTTTGATTTGAAACATGCAAAAGACTGAATAGGGCTTTGTAAACCATTGTAATTTCTTTTTTAAACTCTTGTAAATTAAAGTTTTCATTAATCAAACAAATTATTACAAAGGACAATAATGAAATCTGCCCTTTTTATCTTAAAATATTGTGTCTTTAATTCACCATTAAGGCTTATGATCAAAGCAGGGAAGCATTACTATTTTGAAGCTACAAACACTGCTGAATCAATGTGTCTTTTTGAAATGTACAAACCTTATCCTTGATTCACAAGCCTTTTAATTTTTTAGTTCATCACATAAACAGAGACAAAGAACAGAATTTGTGTGAAAAGGAAAAAAAGCAATTAGGCAATTAAAGTCAAAAATGTTCTGCAGTGAGTCCTTAAATGCTCTGTGATTACTGTAGCCCAGCCAACAGATGACTTGTTAAGCCATAGAACGAATCCGTGCCATGAAGCCAATGCATTAGGTTGGTGATGAATATAATCTGAACCCCCCCACACACACACACTCTCTCTCTCTCCTCCTGTTTAGACCTGTTTGCTTCATGTAAAAATATCCCTTTAAATTGGAGCATATTATCCATATAAAGTAAAGAATAATGAGGACACTGGATCATATGCTTGATTTAAATATCATATAATAAGTCTGTTTAACCATTTGTGCATAGGTATTTATCATAGATGAAGGGTGTATTTACACCAGGACAGTCCTTTAGTTCGCTTTCTTTGGTCTGGACTAAATACAATGTTTCTTTTTTGGTTCGGTGCGGTTCGTTACCACATTGCAATTTTCACAAGAGGCCCAGAATTTGTAAACAAAACACGTGTGCGAAGATCATTCAATCATTGGACAAAAAGGTCTGGGGCGGGGCAAAGTAGTAATTGCAAAGTGAAAGTAAACAATCATGGAGATGTTATGTGCTGCACTGGTTGTCCTGGTATTGATTTGGTTCATACAGTTACAATAGTTTGCAGAACATTTTGAGCAGCAAGAGCGTTTGATACGTTGGTTTTATGATGCTTATGCTTATCATTTTGCAACGACGAAGACGTGCTGCAAGAAGGCTGCGAAGGAGAGCTCTAATGTGCGCCTACCATGGCATTTTCAGAAAACAACAACACTGTGCTGCTTACCAAACAATAATTTCCCATAATGCGCATGGCAACTGCGCTGCACTATGATTTTAAGAACTGGGTCGGACTGAGGTCCGGTCGCTTTCATATCTCAAACATATCGTACCAGGGCTCGATTGGAAGCAAACCGAGACCACCTCATCGGCTGGGTCTCGGTCCGGCTGTTTGGTGCGTACCTGAGTTCGAAGATGCCCAAAAGATCTGCACCAGAGTTTTAGTTTGTTTCAAGCGAACTAAATAAGGTAGGTGTGAATACACCCGAAATTACCAATTATCGTGAATAATACTTTAACAAATACTAAAGATATTTCCACATGTTTTTTAAAGATGTGCAAGAACCAGACCTATTATCACCTTTAGAAATGATACACTGCTGAAATGATGTGTGTCATTGTTAACGTTTAAGGGTTGTACGTGTTGCATCTATCTATCTATCTATCTATCTATCTATCTATCTATCTATCTATCTATCTTGCTCCCTTCCTCCTTCCTTCTTCACGTCACAAAGCGTGCCCTGGGGATCCGGGAAATGATTAAGGAAGACAGTTTCAAGTACCTTTCAAGTCTCTCCCTGATGGCACTGCAAAGTAGGTGGGCATGGAAAAGGTGGGAGTTTTCAAGAGAAGCATGTTGTGACTGCATATAAGGGGAGTATGGGTAACATGCTCTGGGTAGAGGGCTGAATATGCATACAGTGGACAGGGTAAGGTAAGTCAATTTTGTGTCATGAGTTTGTATATCAAGTGTCTCAATGTATATGTGCACATAGGTGGAGGAGTGTCCACTGACCTCATTGACCATTTGCACCTGCATTTATGTAGTAGGGCAGGGGTTCCCAAACTTTTCAGCTCACAACCCCTGATATAAGGGTTTCAGAGACTGGGGACCCCCACTGTTACTGGATGTGTTAAAGGCACAGCCACACTTACCATGCACTAATAGGCCTATTCGAACACTGGTTACACAAAAGAACAATACAAAAGAATACAACAGCCTAACAACCATAACATTATTTTATATAGTAATTTGTTAAGAAAGGCTAGCAGCAAAATACAAGTAATCTCCATGTATATAGTTTAGCACTGCATGCACACACCAAACGTAATAGACATACAGATGTGTGCATCTTCATGTGTAAAGAGCAGCAGACACCTACACTGATGTTGTAATGTACAAACTTACATTTTAATTATTCATTTAATATTCATTTCACTAAATGGTATGGTTTCTTGTGAAATTTAACTACTTTTTTGTGTCTATTTAACAATAATGGGTAAAATATTAAATTTGAAATTATTCAACATTTTTATCAGTTTTTTTGGAAGGAATCTTGTGACCCCAATCTTGGTGGCCTGCGACGTCCTGGGGGGCCTGATGCCCCCTGTGTTAGGGCATTTGTTACAGGGGGTTTGGATAATAAAGAAAAATGGAGAAACAGCAAAGAAAACAGAGAAAAAAAAGTTTGGCCTTTTGATCTCCCACAAGAAAATCTTCTTTAGATAGGTATAAGACATCAAACAGCAGTTTCTTGTTCTTGTTATGCTCAAAGTGACATGCCAGGGTGTGTGCAAGTGTGAATACATATCTATATGAATATGTTCTTCAGTATGTGTGCACATGGGTCTATATGAGGAAGAGATAATGAGATCTTGTTCAACTGAGGCCCTGCCTTGATCCCCAAAAGCCCTGGACTCATTTCAGTAAAAAACCTTTGAATAGAGTGATACGAGTCTCAACACCTCTGGCAAAAACCCAAACATAGTGTAATTTAGAGGGATTCAATGGACTATGGCTTGTTATGGACTATAAGAAGCCTTTATATGTTTGTGATAGTAGCCGTTGTTGATGTGTGAGGACTAAAGGATTAAGACATTATTTCATCTTCTTTTTGACGAAATAAAAAATGTATGTTACCAGACAACTCTTTATGAAACTTGTGACTGTGACTTGAACATTTTAGCTGACTCATTTTTTGTTGAAATGCAACACTGTAACATTATTATGTATTATTTCTTTCTTTCTTTCTTTCTTTCTTTCTTTCTTTCTCAGTATACCTTCTATTCCACCCTCCCTTTCTTCCTCATGCCTGTCAGCTTGCTTTACCATGTGAGTTTGCCAAAGCTATCAATGTTCCCTTTTTTACTTGGCATTGTTCAAACTAAATGGAAACAAGGTAATTAGCTTGTTACAATTAAAGCGAGACGAGCGGATGAATTGTAATCACCCGCAATGGAGTTCGTGCTTTCTCCCCTGCAGCCTCCAACAGGCCAGCTGAGCTATCCTCATTTGCATAATTAAAATATACAAATGATAATGGATTTTGTAGTCAATGTCCAGAGGCTGCAGAGGCAGGGATGGAGATGAAAATATGAAATCACAATAACAACTGTGTGTGTTTCGCCTAGAGGAGAAGGGAAGGATGGAGGAGGAGGAAAGGAAGGAGATGGGAAGAAAAGGACGATGGGCTCCTGGTAGGAATGAAAAAGGAAAGAAGGATGTGAAGATGTGCGGGAATAAAAAAGAGAAGCGAGAAAAGACAGTCTGAACATCATGCAGAGCAGAACGAAGGTGGACCAATTACATTTGCAAATAGCACACGTTGGGCCCTGGCCTGCATTGCCCTCCCTCTAGGGAAGTCTTCTGCCTGATTACATGAAATTGGGATAGAATTAAACATCTAAGAGTTGTCCTAAGAAAAACCAAAATGAAATTAGAACCAAGCTTCTTTTTTACCTTGGAGCGCTGCAGAGCTGCACAATAGGGAGGGAAGGAGATTCATAGGGACTTTTGCAATTAGACAAGGGACAATGTCATTGAAATTAGGCCTCAGAGCTGATTTTTTTTCTCTCTGTGCTGTGACTCCCCTTTCCCACTCTTTTTGCCATCTGAAACTTAGAAGCTTGATCTCTGATGGGTTTATTCACGCACACACTCACAGACACACACACACACACACACACACACACACACACACACACACACACACACACACACACACACACACACACACACACACACACACACACACACACAGAGGATCACACAGGATCATATGCACACACACACACACACAACGCCCCACCATGCCAAAACAAATTTAAACCCACTCGTGTCCTGATGATTTGGACCCTAAAGTAGCTCAGTACACAAAGAGTGTGGCATTTAAGTGGTGTGTGCTTTGAGTGCTCGGCATGGCCTCAAAACAACAAATAAACGGCTCTCAAGTCACCAACCAAACATGTTCCTCTCCTCAGTATTGGTTTAAGGGAAAGTGTTTTATTAATCCTTCCTTATAAAAACAGAAACAACATTGGTGCTTATTGGGTTGATCCCCTCTGACACTTTCCAATTTAAATTAGCACTTTTTTTGGGTTCAGTTTCTATTCAGTTGGTTTCTAAATGAATTGTGTAAAATCTTCGATTTAAAAAATATTGACATAACATCATCGAAGAAGTTTAGACCTACCTTGGAAATATCAGTTTGTAGATATAATCTAAAGTCAGACCCTTTTTTCAATTATTTTATTTTAATTAATTTTACCAATAGACACATTGCAGACATCTTTCAATAACACCATACTGACATTCACAGTCCCCCCCCTATACGGAGCCCAGTGCGAGGCAACATCTGGATGTCACTGCATTCATGAAGAGACAAAAAATAACAATACAATAAAAACAAAACAAACAAACACACAAAATCTGCAAAAACTTTTTGATTGCACAGATCTCTTAGCTCTTCAATTTATTTAAGTTTCTAGTCATCGATGATTCTGTCTCTGATGTCTTTAGGGACAAGTGGATTGTTCCACAGGGGTGTGCTCTTTAGCAAGACCCTATAAGTTTGAATGTTTCTTTCGAGCACTTAAATGTGTGATTTATGACCCGCTTTGTAGTAACAGCTTTGAGGTTTTTGATGGGCTCAATAAAAGGTTTTAAATATAGTGGGGTAGGATGCGTTCCAATTTGATCCACCCAGGGGGGATGCTTTCTCTCATTTAAGCCAGCACCAGATATTACGAGATTGGCTGGTCAGGTAGTCTAGCCTGAAGTAAGGTAGGTTCAAATCTCTTTTATTGAAGGGAGCTTTCAATGTTGATAACATAGTCCTGGCACATTTTTTCAACTAAAATTGGGATTGACTGGAGCAGATAGATAACTTTAGGTTAAACAGTCATCTTGACAATGTTACATCTGCCACTGAAAGAGAAAGGTAGATCCTTCCATTTGTATAAATCCGCTTTAATCTTCTCAAAGTAGGCAAGTAGTTTTTTTGGTATATTTGATTCAGTTCAATGGGTATTTGAATGCCCAAGTATTATTACTATTATTCTTTTTTTTAAAGATTTATTTTTGGGCTTTAATGGAGAGATAGGACAGTGGATAGAGTCAGAAATAAGAGAGAGAGAGAGAGGAATGACATGTGGGAAAGGAGCCACAGGCGGGATGGAAGACTATATACTCCATACATGGGGAACACGCACTGCACCACTAGCGCCCCTTACTTTCAACTTTCAAAGGACAATGATCTGATATGGTTACCCACTGATATTTACATAGTATTACATTGTGAAGCATTGCTTTGGATATTAGAAACAGATCAAGTCTAGAGTAGCTGTTGTGTGCTGTTGAGAAGAATGGAAATTCCCTCTCTAGTGGATTAAGAGTTCTCCAAGTATCCACCAAACTCAGATCATGCATACTCTGACAGGTTGTTGTTTTATCCAGTGAGGGGTTAAGAATCCCCAGCCATAATACATTTTCCATGAGTCTGTGCAGCAGCTAATAGTATGTCTTAAAAAAAATAGCGCATCATCATTGTTTGTGCCATAGATATTAATAAGTGTGTATGGTTCTTAATTTATATCACATTTCAGTATTATCCATTTCCCAGTCGATACATTTTCCTGGCTAAGGACTTCCATTGTTATTTTTCTTGTGGCATAATATGAACACACCCGTAGACCTAGAGTTATATGAAGAGAAAAACACTTCCTCCTACCAGTCTCGTTTTAGTTTTAACTGTGTGTCTGTCAAGTGTGATTCCTGTAAGAAAGCAATACTACAGTCTTGGGTCTTTAGTAGTTTAAAATCTTTTTCCTTTCTATGAAGGTTAATGATGCCTTTGACATTAAATGTCATGAATGTTAAAGTACTAGTCATTATAAAGCCAGTTTGAATGATAAATGGACTTAAGCTTATATATCGCTTTTCTAGTCTTCCGACTACTCAAAGCACTTTTACACCGCATGTCACACCTACACACACTGATGGTAGTGATCGCTATGTAGTATCATACATCTCAAGTAACTAATCCCACCACCAACGAAGCAGCAGGAGCAATTCGGGTTGACTTGTTGCCCAGCAGGGGATCAAACCCTCGACCTTCCGGTTGAGAGGTAACAACTCTACCAACTGAGCCACAGTTGGTAATACTAATGTATTAGTACAGCCAGTACATCCACTTATGAAAGCATCAGGAAAAATAAACAAATACATAATTAAACAAGTATACAGACAAAAAAGGAAGAGAATGGAACATCTATAGTCTTGGTCAAGGAAAAAAGGCAATGACTATAAGTTGGAAACAGGATGAGAACAAGTTGGTTTGTTACGTACCAACCAACCGACTTCGATGAGAGAAAAGAAAAGGAAATAGGCATTAGAGGGGAACAGATAATGTGTAGACCAAAAGGCATGCAAATACAGTAGATGTTCATTAATGTGCTGCAGAACATGAACCTGCTCTAAACCAGTTTTAACTGAGTCAGGCCTGTTTAACTGTAACTTTTGCAAGGTTACTTTAAAACTGTTCCTGTAAACTATAATGAAAAATGAAATGAAGAGCAGAAAAATGACAAGAAAATGGAAAGAAAAGGGAGAGAAAAAGAAGCAAAAACAAAATAAAAGAGACCCTTGAACCTCTCTTTGTTTGTGCTCCATCTGTGTCGGCATGATTGCAAACAAAAATGAGAAACAGCAGCTCAGTTAGTTAGTTAGTTAGCAGGGGAATCAGTGAGTACTTAGGCCCCAATTATCCACTAAATCTGCCTCTCTCTCTAAATGAGATTATTGCAACATACGGAAGCTGTGGCTCCCATTGGGTTCTATTAACTTTGATTACTCCTCATTATTTACTTACAGCTCCGCCACTGTTATTGCTCTTGCACACACACACACACACACACACACACACACACACACACACACACACACACACACACACACACACACACACACACACATAGAAGAGCGGGCATGAAGTCATCTACAAACTTAAAGAAAAAGAAACACTATACACAAACCCAGGTGTAAGTAAGAAGAAAAAAAGCCTCTTGAAAAAATAAAGGGAACAGGAGCACACAATCGATGGGGAAGCAGATAGCAGAGAACAAAAAGAATAATAAGAAAACATAGTTTAAAGAAGAAAAACTGAGAAAATGACAACACTGAGTCAAAGGGAAAGTAGAACACCAATATAAATATTCTTCTCATTGCACACATGCTGGCAATACAGTTATAAGTGTAATACAATCAAACAACGAAAAAGGGAAGAAAAGCAAGCAGAGAAGTCAAAACACACAGATCAAGCTGAAAGATGCAGCATACATCATCCTTGGCACAGAAGGTAAAAAATTAAGAAGGGCGTAGAGGTGAAATAACATATAACAACAACAACATTTACTGTGAGAAAAACTGTTTCATTTTTTAAAATTACCTTTAGGAGTAGAGGTAGGAGTGATGGGCGGTCACAGTGCTGCAAAGAGGTTACCCCCTTCATATCTTCACTGATTTTTTTTTGCCATTTGCACAGCTACAAAGCAGAACAGTACTTTGGCACACACACAAATATATACATGTGCATTCATATTCATATATAAATATAGCACATTGTTATTTACTGTGACGTAGTTTAGCTGTCCATCATGAAGGTGAGGTGTGGGTTGTGATATTTTCTCCTCGCTTTATTTTTGAGCACAACACAGGAAATGTGTTGCTATTCGTTGTGGAAGGGGCCTTGTGGGTGGAGATGCTCTCTGGCCCCTCTGGTGTCTCAGGTTGTAGCCTACGGTCTTCCATCTGAACAGAGCGTGAGCATTTTATTAAACTTTCTGTCTATTCTATTTTAATATAATTAAAACATTCTTATAAGTAATGATTATGCTTGGGTGTTCACATAAAACAAACTTCTTCAGCGTTACTGAATCAACACTGACTGATTGATCAACCTGGTGAATTATCACCTTTAAGAATAAATCAAAGTCCTGGTCACAGTGGCAACTAAATCTGCCCTCTGGCATCATTTGTTCCTGTGTCATTCCTCTATCCTGTTTGTCTGAATACAGCCGAGCAGGATCGTTCAGAGATTTTAAATACTCATAAGGCAAAGTGATTTTTCCAGGGTGCCATAAAGCCTTGCAGGTCAGGTCACATGAGAGTTCAATTTGCAAAGCCCCCTCGATGAATTCAATATTTTAAGCATGGTTATGCCATGGTAACGTCTATAATTGTATGTGTTCAGTGTTTTTTTACTTAATGCATGGTGGTTTTACGGAAGTGCACATCTATGGATCGTGTTTGTGCGTATCTTTTCAGTGTGTTTGTGTGTTTGAGGGAGAAGCTTAAAGCAGAGCAGAGCAGAAAGCTTGACTGTAAAAGATGTATTTAATCTGAAGATCAGGTTATTTTTACTTACCATCACATGGTATTAAAAAGCACAGTTACAGTTATTGTGTGGTCAGGATGTAGTTATGCTTATGGGGACCTTGGTAAAGCAGAGAACAGCTAAGATTAAAGGGGCTTTTTAATCAAGGGAGTACACACTAAGATACACACTGAAAACACACTGAAACAAACCTGTCCAGGAAAACACTTTGGATAATTATTTACTGTATTTGCACCTTTAACAGTACAAGTACAAATTCAATGTGTTATTTTTGAGAACAGCTGACATGTTTGGCTCCTACAACCTTAAGACAGTGTCTCAGTAAAAGACGCCATTAAGTAAATGAGCAGGATGAGTGGATGTTATTTACACACAGGGTAAAAGGGGATTAACCCTAACCCTAACCCTAACTCATGTCAATCTGTTTTCCTTTTGTATCATTTCATTTTTCCTCTCATAATCTTGTTTGAATTTGATTGTTTTCTTGTCTCTTTTTTAAAACCCATCTTTCCCTTTTTTTGTATTTCCTCTAAACTAAATTAAAAGGTCTAACCATCAGTCTAGCACAATCCACACATTTATAATTATCGTCTATTTATTTCAAGAGAACAAAGCTATTGTACAGGATATCCTCCTTTGTTGGAATGGTATTATATAAGTGTCTGCTTAAATTACTCAAATAAAATAGAATTAAGAGAAAGGGACTGCTGTTGGTATACTCAACCTCTAAACAGTACAAACAGTATCACTCAGTGACTCACAGAGTTAATTGACCTCTTTTTCTGAGTGCTAACTGAAGCAAGTAGTTATCCTGTCAGAAGTCCTGATTGGCTCATTTAAATACTGCTCAGGTGTAATTGGCTGGCAAATTAAACTGTCATTATTGGACAGGCGGGAAAAAAACACTTGGGAGTGACAGGACAAAATGGCCAACATTCTCCTGTGGGAATACTATGAGAAATAGAGCAGAAACAGACACGTAAAGCGACACAAGTAAAGTCTGAGTCCTGGTTTTTACATGGACATTTTACACAAGTACACAGACGTGCGTATTTACTTCACTTCAACTTTACTCTGTAACTACCATTTCCTTCGTTTAAAGAGCACTTTGTTTCTGTCCTGCATCTAACGTCCAGTCTCTGTTTTGACATGGCTCAGTAATAAAACTGATGGATGGAGGGTGGCCAGAGCTTTTCCAGGTGAACCCTGACCTCCAAGATAGTATGTGTCTGTGTGTGTTTGCCAGTGTGTGTGTGACTAAGGCCCATCTGTGTAGTCTGTTGAGAGCATCTCTCTCTCTTTTTGCCCTTCCATTCTGACCCACATCCTCAGCGGTCAACGCTGAGAGCACACAGGCCCTGGGGAGTGTCTTTCTCTTTCTGCGTGTGTGTATGTTTTCACGCGTGTAAGTACATACAGGGTTGAGTCTAACGCACCTCTGAGTGGGGTTTTCTAAGCCCCCCCAACACACACACACAGTTTTTCATGATCTCATCAATGGATTGTGAATACTGTATTAACGATGGCTGGGCTGCCCCTGGCCACTACTTACTGAATCAAATATGGGAAATATGATATTACTTCAATTTGAAATCCATTTGTAATGCAATATAGCAGTGTACTTCATGTGAAGGTCATGACCCAGAGTTGGGTCACTGAAAGATCATAATTATTTTAAAGGCAGCAAACGGTCTCAAAAGTAGTCATTTGCACTTTTGGAATGAGTGCTGTTTTTGTGTATGATAATGACCAATATGAATTTAATAATTTAAGTATTAATATTTTCATACATAATGTGTTCTTAATAGAGCAACACTTTAAAAACACATGTTGTTGATTAAAACAAATCATAACTCACAAATACTAAAACTTAATTAAAGTACTTCTTGTTTAATTAATTGACCCATCTGTCAAATAACTGCATTTTTTATCATCATGTTACTTCAGCATCTTTTGCACTACTCACCACTGCACTGTTTCTTATTTAGTCTTGTACATATTAGTGTTTGCCTATTATGTTTATTGTTGATATTTAATGTTGTATCTGTACATAAGAGAGCACAGTTCACCATTAAATTCCGTGTGTGTGTGTGTGTGTGTGTGTGTGTGTAAGCATACCTGGCCAATAAATCTGATTCTGATTTAATTCAGCAGTCATTTGGCATCATGACATACTCTCATTATTAGACTAAATGTATCCATCACAGAAAGGATGCATAAAAGGTGAAGGCTTGGAACACATTTTCAAAACCACAAAAAATTGGATTTACAATCTAATAACCATCTCGTTTGTGTGCATTAGAAGTATTACATTTTTCCAACGATTTACACTTAAAAGACTTTGGCAAGCTCAGCAATACTGACGCTCGAGCATGCCCACTCGCATAATCTCTGATCAGAAAGTGAGTAGAATTTCCCTTAAGAGCTGTAATATGTCACAACTTTGGCTGATTGAGCTCTGGTTACATTTCAGTACCTCTGAGAAAAGACATAAAACAAGTATTATTATTAGCAGTAGTATCTTGCCTCTCTGCCTGCTGTAATTTGTGTCGGACAGTGCAGAATGAGTCAGTGGTTGAGAGATTGAGAGAGAGAGATGGGGGTGATAGTGAGCGGAGAGAGAGGTTAACTGTGAAGTTGACAATAGCCATAGGTTTACATTAAACATAATAATTGGGGCTACACTCAATCATCGGAGGTTCACACCAGCACCCCTGAATTTTTAGACAGCCGCCTATTGAGCTCTGTTTGCACCTGATTTCAGGGGGTGCTGCAGCACTCTAATCACCCCCACATCCTGCGCCTATATTGTTTTGAGTTTTGAGCAGAATATTAAGGGTCCAACTGTTGCACTGTAATTAAATGCCCTCTACTGATACACATTACAATAGATACTGACCCATGGTTTCAGCAGAGAGCACAAATTGTTTTGCCTCATGCTGTTCCACCATTAATATAGGGTTTTTAATATGACATTAAAATGGCAAACTGTACTCTGCTAATGACATGGTCTATTGAACCATCTGTCTGGGGAACAAGACAACAGCAAACATTAGATTGGCTGTCAATGGTGACACACTGCACAGAGTGCACAGGCACACTAACACACAAGCGCACAGGGTGCCATTAGATGTTGTTTAGGACAGAAAGCCTTTTATTGGTGTGTGTTTCAGTGTGTGTTAGGTGCACAGAGCTCAAACAAATGGATTAAATCCCTAGACGAACTGATTGTGTCTCAAAGCCCCATGCCCCTGTTATGTCATCATCTATGAATGTCATAATTGAGGGGTCAGTAAATTGCTACTTTTCCTTGCTCAGCATCACCCCATGTGTCAATACCAAGGTTCAAGGTGACAGAGCAGATCGATACACAGAGACAAGAGCCATCCGCTAAATTTACAGCCCAGTAACAAGAGACCAACGAAAATATGCTACTCTTGCCTTCAGGAAGCTAGTTGATGGCACTTCAGCGCTTTCAGTACATTGGTCATACATGCACTAGTGATTCACCAAGGAATTTGTGTTGTTTTTGTTATGGAGAGAATTCTGTTTTGCAATTTTTTTTTTAGCGGTTTAGCTGTCAACTTGATATTTTTCATAGCAATGACAGAGAATGTTAATTTGGATGAATAAAGACCCACAGTAGTTCACAGTAGTACTTTTACATTTTTTTTTTTTTTTTTACTGTTTTTCACAAAGGAAAGGGTTTGGCGCAACTAATAATATTAATATAGTTCTGTTAAATTGATATGCTCCAGTGAGCCATGGCTGTAAGGAAGTAAGCGCAATAGAAGGCCCTAAAATACCTTTTTGAAGTTAAGATGTTTTCAACAATCGGTCATTCCACAATGTGCTACAATGAAAAAAAAAAACCCACAGCAAATATACAAATACAATACTTTGAAGATGGGTGCAAAGCGGCTTTTACCTTGTCAAAAAACTCACAAACACCACCAATATCACCAAGCCAGAATACAATTGTATTGCATTTTAACTATAGAATACGAGCATTTATTTGGTGTTGTATATGTTGGGCTCCCATGTGTGTAAGTGTGTGTTTATGTATTCATAACAGCAGCTGTAGTGTCCAGCAGGCATGGATGTCACAATGATAGTAGGTGAGGTGTGAAGGTGACGATGCCTGCTGTGTTGGTGTGTATGTCCTCCATGTGATGGATTAGCTTCATTTCCAGTGTGAGATGTCTGTTGAGAGTGAGTGAGAGTTTGTATGCTTGAACCAGAGAAGCGGTGCATGTGCTAAGTGTGTCTGCTGGACCATGTGGATATAAGTGTGTTTCTGTCACATTGTGTCAGTTTATATTTGTTGATGCCTGCATTTGTATATGTCTATAAGTGTGAATTAGTGTGTGTGTGTGTGTGTGTGTGTGTGTGTGTGTGTGTGTGTGTGTGTGTGTATGACATTGCCTTAGTGATGGCTCTAGTATCGTCTGTAGTTCAGCAGATAGATGCTGGATTCCTATTGCCAGAGGGAACGGCGAAGATGTTTGTACAATCAAACGTTTGGTGACAGATGCGATGGACATCACACGGATAGAGTGACCCCCCCCCCCCCCCCCCCCCCCCCCCACACACACACACACACACACACACACCACAAACTCACATAGAGAGACACTTACAAAAACTAAATTACCTGGAGTGTTTCACTTTCTTAACCGATCATTGAAATATCATTTGAAGTAACATTACACTCTAAACATACCTTTCTCTGTATTGTGATTGGTTGATAGATGTACACTACTGTCCCCACTGGTATTCTCTACAAATGTAATATTTGTTAATCAATAGAATTCAAGTTTATTGCAACTTGTTTTTTTTTTCTCAAAATTGGTAATCATTTTTTACATTTCTTTTAAAAGAATGATGATCAAATCTGTGAATAAAGTGCCAACAACACGTGTATTAACATGTGCTGTTGGCAAAGAGACAGTTAGATGGGTTGTAAACAGGCGAACAGTTAAGATGAAAAAAGTCTTCATGAGAATCACAATCATATTGAAATTATTTTCATTATTATCTTAATTTGAAAGTCCAATTTCAGAGCTAAGACATGTGTATGTTTATGTGTAGGAAATCTTCTGATTCAGCTCGAACAAATCTGTAATTCATTTGCGTGACCTTATATTACATATTTGTCTCTAATTCTGCTTTCTTTTGAGTTTCTCTAGAAGCTTGTTGATTTTCTTTTTCACTTTGTCCTCATCTCAAGCAATTAACTTAATTCTAATGTCCAAAAACACAGATATATGATAAACTGATCATTGGAAAGACAACTGGAGCAACTGAAATAAAGTATGGCTTATTTTACAAATTAAGTCAAACAAATATAAATTAGTTAATTTATAGTTTCCATTCTGATAAAATCTCAAAGTTTGGTTGCATGTCTCTGTGCACGTTTGCGTGGTTAGTGTGTATGTTTGTGTCTTTTTTTGGTTTTCCTCTGAGACCAAAACAAGGTAAACGTATAATAATAACATCTTCAGAATGTATCTCCCAACCTTTCTCCCTTGAGCAAAACAACACACACAACACATACCTACTCAACACCTCCTCCTTTGTTCCTCCCCCTAGCAGTGAAAAGAGCGTCCGGGTGTGAAATGTAAAAGGGAGAACGCTGTCGTTCAAACTGTCCCAACCACCAGTGTCTCCCTCTCTCTCCTTACCTCATACCCTTGATTTCTACCAACAACTCTTCCTCATGTTTGTTTCTTACTCTTTTTCTATACCCCCATCTTTCTTCTTCCCTCTCATCCTTCTCTCCATCCCTTCCTCTCAGGTGGGCTGGCTGCTGCAGGTTGCAGGTGTGCGGGACCCCTCAGCCAATGAAAAATGAATGCTGTCGCATGTCTTGACTTTGATGAACCTCGCTGTACATCGGTCCATCACTCTTCTCCATTTGGTTTCCTCCGGAAAAAAACACCACATAATGTGTGCACACACATATATGGCAAACTCTCTGGACCAAATATTTGTCTTGTTGAAGGAAGAGGCTGCGCTCTGGTAAATACATGGTCAAAAAGGCCTTTTTGTCATTGTAACTGTGAAGAGTTCTTTGTGTGTGTGTGTGTGTGTGTGTGTGTGTGTGTGTGTGTGTGTGTGTGTGTGTGTGTGTGTGTGTGTGTGTGTGTGTGTGTGTGTGTGTGTGTGTGTGTGTGTGTGTGGGGGGGGGGGGGGGGGGGGGGGGGGGTAATTCTAAGCCACTTGTATTATGCTGATTTTACTTGCAATGAAAAGTTCAATGTGGGTATATAAAGTGATCTTCAACAAGATGTACCCATGGGTCACTTTGGATCAATTTGGATCCCTGTGTCATGGTTTACTTTTGTTTTGTTAGTTTATTCCTTCTTTTGTTGCTTGTCTCTGTGTGTTTCCCTCCAGTTCTGATGACCGTCATTGTCCTCACCTGTGTCTTGTTAGTCTCACCTGTGTTTGATTACCCTGTCTATTTAGTCTCTGTGTTTCTTCCCTAGGTGTCACTTCAGTGTCAGTCGTCTACCAACCCGTGGTCCTGTTTTGTCTGCTTTTGGCTTTCTGGCTTCCTGAAGTTTGAGTTTTTCCCCATTTGTTGATTTTTTGATGATCTTTATAGTAGGCTTGTTTTTGACTTTTGACTTTTTGTTAAATTAATTATTTTTGGTTTCTGCAATAGAGTTCACCTCCTACTTTTTTCTTATGAATGTGACAACCTGCAACTTTATATATATATCAATAGTATATCAATTAAATGTTAGTGAAAAGCAATTAAGCATCTCAAAAGCTTAAAGAATAACCTTTAAATGTCTCATTTCAAATGAATATGTATTCTTTGTTGGCAAAGTCACTTAATATATTGATTAGGCTGACGTGAAAGGGGTCCTTTGTAATGAAACACTTATTGCTGTAACTTATAACTATAACATATGAATTCTTAACAACACGTACCTACAGTCTTCCTGTTTAATGACGTTTTTTAAAATAGTTTAGCAGGGACCCCAAAAAAGAGCTTTGCAATTGACTATATTCACTAAATAATTGTCCCAGAAACAAATTCAGAATAAAACAATTACATTAAAACATGGGCAGTCTCATCAAATAAAAAACAGATTGAGCTTTGATTTTGAAAAGCAAATCGAAGTGTTATCAGAATTTGCATGTCAGGCCTGTGACGTATTCTACAGATGGCTGCCAGCACTCGACTCAAAAAGTAACACTCTCAGTGCCTCTCGGGACATGAGCTCTTCTGAAGAGTGAACTATGCTCTCATTCTCAATCATGAAATCCATTTTCAATTAACCTGATCTTTTAGCACTTTCAGGCACAAGAGTGTCGGTCTGTTTGTATTTGCGTTAGTGTATGTTTCGGTGCGCGCTCCTGTTGTGTAACATGTCAAGAATTAACCCCACTGAGGTCCTCTGAGGGGGAGAGAGTTATAAAGGGATTAGAACCAGATTAAGGACCAACTGGGAGGGATTAGCCGCTTGACTATTATAGCTGCCGACATAGCAGATCCCAGACAAAACAAAACGTCTTGACACACACCTTGAATTGCCTGTACTGTGGAATAGGTGTTAAGGACTTTTGGTTATCACTTGATTGTGAAATGAGCTTCCTAAATGATTAACTTTTCTTAAGAATTGTATATACTTTATTTATCCCTGGGGCAAAATTCAGCTCTATACTCTTCTATTTAAATACAAGCTACTTACACACATTTACCTGAAATACATACACATGCACAAACAAGACCTATCGACATGCAATAATGGAGAGATGTCAGATAAAGGGGACTGCACGCAGGGGCAGAGTAGTTGGGGTTTTAGTGCGTTGTTCAATAAAATTCAGTTCAGAACCCTGCAGTTCTAAAGAGATTAACTGGCTCCTCAACTAACCAGACCACTTTGAATACTTTGGTCTATCCTTGGATTTGAACCAGTGACATTTTTTTCACAGCTGAATGCAACTGAATAAAATGTTTGTAAGGGAATAGGCCTTGTGCTTTTTGTCTGTTCACCCTATTTCTGTCTACCATTTAAAATGAAAGAGACAAATACAGGACAGTAACGCTGTAGATGGGCATAATACCATATAACATTTTGTTCTGCTATAAAAAAAAGAACAAGTTTGAGTGGTGTGTAACACATTTTATCTGACAAGGCAACTAGACAGTTGGAATTGAAGTACACAAATTACTTCAAATTATTGAATACAGCATCAATTACAGCCAATTTCAGTACAGTTACATTTGTTGTTAATCAATTCTGTTCACTTCTGTTCACAGCTTCTTAAGAATATTGCATTAAATTTACTCAACACAAAGTTTTCTCTGAATGTTGCCATACTCCTCTTTATGTTCCCTTATATTTAAATGTTTTGTCCTATTGATTATAGGGCAGTGAGAGGACACAAATAATTTGAACACAACAATGCTGTCTCTCATGTCATTATAGACTGAAGATAGTTTCAGAGGGGAATTATTATGGTGTCCAGTAAGGAGATTTAAAATCACACACACCAGATAATCAGAATCAGTTGCCCCTGCATGCTTTAACTTGCCAAAAAAGGCAATGCATATTGTCCTTTTTTTGCACAATTATAAGTCAAAAATTCTACATCCTGCAAAAAGGGAACACCCAATTTCATTATGCAAACATTCACAGACATACACACTCCCTATAATCCTCTTGTCCCCCTCAACCCCCCCTCCTTTTCCAAACCAGACAAACGCATTATACAAATGAATAAACAAGTGAGAAGCTGGAGGAGAGAAAGAGAGGGGGAATAGGAGGGGGGAGTGAGATTTTATTTAAGTGTTCTTGTAAGCCATCTAAGATATTAATGTTGCAAAGCTACTTATCAATATTTAAGAGCATAAAAGGAGTGTGAGGGCAGAGGTGGAGTTTTGTGCACAGGGAGGGCAAACAAGGAAGGACCTGCACTCTGAAGTGTGTGTTTGTGCGTCTGTGTATTAGTGTGAACCACAGAAAAAACAATGAGAGATGAGATGAGGTCTCTCTGACAGTTAGAGAAGAGGAATTGCTCAGTCTCTGTTCCACTAAAAGCTTTAACACACTGACAAACATGTTCATACACACACAAACACACACAGAAAGTGAGCCCTGTTAAGTGATGGTCAGGATGGTAAATACAAACGCTAATGCCCCATAACCACAACATGCTTTTTTTATGTTGTGGTCAAAATGTAATGATTTATGTTTATACCAATGTGTGTCTGCATTTACAGTGTGTCTATATCTTTACTGTAAGTGTATACGCATGTACTGTATGTACATGGATAGGCTTGTTTCAAGTGGCTGTGAACGCTGACGAACACACAGAGGAAACTACATCTGTGTCAGAGAACGCCTGCTGCACAGACGGCTCCCTGCTTGCTTTAATGAGACTTTAAAAGAGATTAATGTTAACCTGAAACTTCTTGCATCAAATGAATAAAGTGACCAAAGGTTGTGCGTGTATTTCTCATCTGAATAGCCTACTTTCCAAACATATGAATTGAACACCCTAGATTTCTTTATCAGTTATTATGTCATATGTAGTCTGGCCTCTTTGCGGTCGCTGTGCGCATTTACGCATGTGGCACACCAGCGCATTATTGATTATTTAAATCCCCAGACATACCGATTAGTTTTGATCTATTATTGATATTTTTAAAGGGTCAGCTGTTGCACACACCAGGTTCAAACAGTAAAACTGTTAGGAGTAAAACAGCCATCATCCTGACAAATCCTGAGCTCAATCGCAGTTGTTTAAAAAAAAAAAAAATACTATTTCAAAGTCTAAAAGTTTTATTTAGTTTCCTTTAGATATTTTCTTTAAAGTACCGTAACTGTTTTTTGTTTAAATTTCTCTCAATATTTTCTGCAGTGATATTCCTGTGCGCATGCGAACGTTTATGTATTTACTGAAAGCATAAAAAAACATTAATTCATCAAATATATCACACAACTAAAGAAATCACCTGAAAGCTTGTGCTGCTCAACATTATTTAAAAAGCAATTTAGCCTACAGAGATCGTTTGAGGTGGAGCGTAATATAAAATACATTTTAGATGCAATAACTTATCTAACAACAAATCTATCTGTCTGTCTGAACAGGCACTGCACTAGTATGATCTAATGATTCTCTGACTCAGACAGATTCGCTGCACTGCAAGTCCACACTGAGTTGAACACGTGCGTACACGAGCTGAGACCTGGCGTTAGATTTGAACGTACCCTCCGCTCACGTCCAGATTGATAAGTGCCGAACTTTGCGTGGAAATGACCGTACACCCATTTCTCTGTCGTACGTAGGTTTGATAAGTGAGGGCCAGTATCTCTGTGCTGTGTTCTGCCATAATCTCTGTCTTCTCTGTGATTTATTCCTCCTTTGAACATCAGAAATCATCAGGGAGTTTATAGAAGAGGTCCAAAGCATGGTAGATTCAAGTAGAGGAAATAAAGACAAAAGGCAAGAGAGAGAAACTGACAAAGAGAGAGAAGTCCTTCAAATGATGAAATGAATTAAATGAAAAAGTAAACCAAATAAAAAAATTGAGAAAAAAAAAACTTGAATGCTGTGACATGTAACACTACATGTCACATTCACCCATTAACACAAATTCACACACTGATGGCAGAGGCTGCTATCTAAAGTGCCCGTCAGTATTGACTACTCCTATTTATACACCTTCAAACACAGATGTTAATACCAGCAGGAACACTGTTGGGTTCAGTGTCTTGCCCAAGGGCACTTCAAAATGTGGGTTGAAGGAGCCGAGGATGGAACCTCCAACAGTTGAGAGACGACCAACTCTACCACTGAGCCACAGTATCCCTAATGTGTATGCGTGTGTGTGTGTGTGTGTGTGTGTGCTTGTGTGTTGAAAAAGACATTAAGCATGAAGAATGAACAGTACTCTACAGGTGTTGGCGAACTCTGTGTATCAAATACATTAATGCTTCACAGACACACACTTGGTGACCTCTGGACAGCATTCTGTCTTCCTGTGTCTTCTCATGTCATCTCTTGTATTACACATCCAACACACTTTCTGAACACAAACCACTAAATGATGGCTGCAGGGCGAAAGAGGTTGTGTTCCTGTTGAAAGACAAAGAAATGATACAACTTTGTAGGTGTTTGAATGACAGAAACTGTGCTTTTTGGCATGTGTGAGTATAACGACCCAAGGCAGAGCTAGATGGATTGGTGTTCTGACCTCCTCGCAGGGGTGAAGACATGCTTATTTACACAACTCACCCTCAGGTGTGTAGCCGATGTGTGTTTGTGTGACTATAGACCTCCAAATATACCGATAAGAAACAGATACATCAAACATTTTGAAAATGCCCTTTTTTTATTAACTGACCATCCCTCATTAAGTGTAAGTCTACAAAACAAAACAGTTAGAATATGACTTAAAACCTGCCCATTTTCAATGTCAGATGGGATTTATATAAATGTACATTGAAGACAAAGATGAAAGCTCATTTACATCTCAATTATAGTTGTGGATGTTAATAATGAGGTAGCTCTATTGACATACAAGGCAATAGTGCCTTGTAGAAACACTACATGGCTAAAGCTGTCGACCTTTAGTCTATTTTTTGTTTAACTTAAAATCAAGTTGTATATATGCTTTCAACTTTTTGACAACAATTTTGGAAAGACTCCTTCCTCTTTAACATGTTAGCGCCTCTATAAAAAGGAAAAAGACAGTTTTTGTATTCTGTAATATTACTTGGTTACAGAGGGACATTAAAATGATAAAATCTGCGTGTATGAGCACGTTATTAAAAGTTTGACCTGATGTGAGAAGTATCACTGTGCAGGAAAAAACATTTATTAATATTGATAATTAATGGATATTTGATAAAAACTCTTCATCCACAAATAGCTTTCACCAAGGCAGTGAGAATGTGCAGGTTCAGCTGAATAAGTCAAATTATAGTTGTTTCTATAATCTGATTAATTAATTAACTGCATTAAAAACCTATAGGGCTTTAGAGTGTAAATAATGGCTGAATATTTCTAGAATATAATAATTTTATAGCTTTTTTTTCTACTTTACATACTGTATATCAAGAGACTTAACATATATCCAAATATTAATTACTGGATACAAATAAAGGAGGATACAGGTATTAAAGGGTCTGACAGTCAAAATGTTCTAATGTAATTAGTTTGAGTGAGAATGAGAGGTTTTGTAATAAACAGTCAGTTTTAATATAAATATAAAAATAATTTTCTGTTACGTTAGATTTTAGAGTTTGGACCCCAAGATGCATAAACGGACACAAAGTCAGTTTCAGCTTAATGTAGATTGTTGTAAATTAAAAGGTTTAAGGCAGGCGCAGGAAAAGAGGCAAGCAAGCTCTCCCAGAGGAAAACTCTTGTGCAGCAAGGTGAAAAGGAAACACAGGTAGGCTGAGGCTCACAGGCAGGCTGCACACAAAAGAAAACAGGTGAGTCCATGATTAAAACACATGAACAAAAATCACTTCAACAACTTTACAAGGTAACGCTAGTAGTGGGATAATCTGGCACAGGAGGGGTGTCTTGATCGGTCTTTATGGAAGGAGTGATGATATAATGACACCGGGTGTTCCTGGTTACAGAGACCCAGATCAAAACACCACAAACAATATCACCATGACTTCATTTCTTTTTTCTGTCATTTATAAGAAAGAAAATGTTTTTTTGGCCACGTAAAGATTGGAAATCATTCAAAGATGTTGAAATTGGTGCATCTCTGCTCAAATTGCCCCACATGCATGTAAGGTGGGTTGTTGCCATGTAAATACTGTGTTATAAATTAGCACATATCCAGGCTGATCCAAAACATTTTAAGGCCTGTGTTACTAATTGACAAACTCGTGCTGGATCAGTGGAGAATTGTCTGTCCACTTGTACACCATGTGCTGTGTGCTGACCATTGAGCTAGAATGTAACATAGAAATAAACAATACTTTACCACGTATTTACTACAGCAGAGTCATAGGCATGATTGAATATGGAAAAAGCTCATAGGGGTTATTTTGAGCGCTGATGTTTAAGCGGTGACCTTTTAGAATAATATTCAGAAAAGTAAACCTCTAAAGGGAAAGTAATTCTCATACATTACAGAACCCTCTTAAAAAATTAAGCAGCCAAATTAAGTAGTGTGAAAACTCAAACCATTTCCACTTCCTACCACGCACTCAAATAAGTATACACTGTCATTTTGTTTAGTTAATCTGCATATAATATCTGCTGCATATGATTCTTTATGTGAAATATTGGTTTCTTCAGACTCTTGATATTATATCATTGTTATTCATTTAATCTTTTTTTTTTTTTTTTTACATGTTTGTTGCTCAATTTAATTTCTGGTATGAAAATGCAGTATCAACCAGATGACAAAAGTCTATTTTCAAATGAGATAATTATTTTAGGACAATTTTAAACAGTCTTTGCGAGTCTCAGTCAGTGCTCTTCTCTGTAATCAAGACTTTAGATTCTAATAAATACTCAAAATGATGTCAATCAGCTGTTTCACGGTTGGTTATAAATCATTTTCTTTTCACAATAAGCAGATTTTTTTTCAGGTTAAATGCTTTAATAACAACCCTTCTATTTGTATTAACTGTATGAGAAAAAAAAAGTTATACACCCAAAGATTCCATTGATTTGTCTTAAGAAGTCACATAAATTGTACATGTATTTTTATTGAAAAAGAAAAATCAATACTACTGTTTACAATGCTCGTGGCTTCTTTAAATCAGATGGCAGTCTAATCTCACATTCACTCATTCATTGCACTGGTTTGACTGTGTCTTTGCCTGTGTATATGTGCTGCTCTGCAAGAGTTGACAGTAAATTGGTTGACATTGTGCATTTGCATAATGAAAGAAGAATTTTACACTTTACAAAATAACCCTTTTTTTTGCAACAATATATTGCTTGTCTCTCTGGGTGTTCATGTTTTTCATGTGTTATTGGATGTGTGTAAACAGGCATTTGGTTTTGAAGTGTATATTTCTGTGCATGTGGTTATATGTGCGTGTGCCTTTTCAGCCCTCCAGCGGGGTTATTTCTTTATTGACAACCTGCTTGTCCCTGTCTTGCAGAGAACACGAGTAGAAAGGCCATTCGCATTTAGCCTTATAAAGCGCCTGTAGAGTCATAATGACCTCTAGCCATTTATAAATCATACTTTATCATGAGGGAGACGGACCTCTAACCGCTGACTGATTTCAGAATTGATCCAAATTACTCATTCTTGAATCAGGCTAGCCTTTTTGAAGCATGCTGAGCACAATCTTACATCATTCTAAAGGTTACATCTTACCCTCTGTCTAGTGGAAATAAATACATGCAATAAGTATGGTAAAAACTCGGTAGTACATATTATATTAACATAGTACATATAATGTACATATTTTCTGATGATCCTTTCTTTATGACTTGATCAAATGTTTAAGTCCACAAGTTTTCATTTTACATTTTTTATCCTTGGTATTTTTTTTTTTTTACATTTATCTCCCTTTCCTTTCTTCCCATCGTCCAAGTCAGTCTCTTTCAATCTTTCTTGTTTCCAACCACCTGCCCCTTCATATAAATCTGCATAGGAACAATCAGCAGCTCATGTTTACTGATTCGCCCAATCAGGTAGCAGTTGTCCCTTGAGGTTCAAGGTCCCCATTGACAACAAATGAGTGTGCATGCATGTGTGTGTGTTTGTACAAAGGGGGAGAATCCCTGGGAGAGTCAAGCAGAACATGTTGATCGATCCTCAGCAATTACCTACCAATCGAAATGTGATTTATTTCCCATGGAATCATTTCAATATCAAGAGAGCTGCCAAGCAGATGGGGGTGAGTGCATGTGTGTGTGTGTGGAGGGAGATCCTTGTCAATAAAATCCCACTTACTCCTCTATTCTTCCTCTTCCTGTATCCCTCTGTGTACCCTCTCAACTCGTCAATCTCTACATTTTCTACTTTCCCTTTTCCCTTCTGCTTAATTCTTTCTCCCTCTCATCCAAATGCACATTTTTTTATTTATTACCAACCACAACTCTCCCGAACTTTGTCCCTCTCCCTGTTCCTCTTGTAATACATATTCCCCTCTCTGCTTATCCTGTTGACCTTTCCACAAACATTCTGCTTCCAAGCTTGTTCAATCTTATCTTCCTCTCTCTTATATTGCACCTCTTTTTTCTTAATTTCATCATTTTTACTTCCCCTTTCTTCCTGTATCCAGACCTCCCTGTCCTGCCTATCTCCCTAACTGCTCCCTTGTGAGGCTATCATTCCAAGGCCTTGTCAATAAGACCAGTCAACCCCACCAAAATAGGCAAACCGACCAATTGGAGTATTTTGACTCTAATGTTCCCTTCAACCCGCCTCCTGTCCTTTCACCACTGCCTCCCCCCCCCCCTCTTTTTTGTCCCCTTTTTGCACTTAATTAAGTGGCCAAGTGGCTGTCAGGAATAATTTTTTTTGTTGCGGCATGGGGCCATGTGCCACAGTGGACTTGACATTTGATAATATTGCGTCTCCACGTTGATTGAAATTGATTTTTTTTGGGGAGGGGGGGCTTGTTCCTGCCATGAGTGTTTGACAACTCTCTGCCAATCAGCCCCAAGGACAGCCTGTGGACCCCTTGTCTTTGCTGTTGCAACTCATATTCCTACGAGTGATGGCTGGGTGCCTACACATGTATGTTTGAGTGCATGAGAGATTGTCTGTGCACCAAGGGGTCAGACATGGAGTACTGTCGCAGGGTCATGGAACTGGCAGTCACATTTCCCATAAATCAGCTTGGTGTTGCAAAGCGAAAGGTCTGAAGCTGAGCGTTTGCACTGAACTATTTGTTCTCTGTTTTGTGTGTGAAAGCTGCTGCTTTAATATTGGCATAACATCATAATTGTTTTTGTGCCTTTACTCAGCAACCTTTCCCCCCATTTTTAATGTTTTTTCTCTCACTGGCTAATAGAGGGTATAATGTTAGATGCAAATGACTCTTTTAATTGTTGCTTTATAAGCAGGGAGTGGAAGTATTTAAAGAACATCATGATGAAATGCCACTCAAAAGCAGGCAGCAGTCAAAATCAATCAAGGCAGTTAATTACAACAAGAACAACACCCTCAATGTTTCCATGTTGTTTACTATCAGGCTCTACACTGATCTCACTTCAGTGTAAGTCAGCGCGATAATTCCAACTTTGAAAATGATGACGTCTCTTTTAAAGTAAATGCCATTTGTCTGTGACAACCAGACTATGCTCCCTGGACTTTTTTTCCGCAATAAAATTATTTTTAAATTGTCAGAATTTTTTAAAAAGCTTTCTTTTAAAACATTTTCAGAAATAATTGTTATTTTCCAGCAAATATCCCTAAAGATGTATTTTTTCAATCAAAACACATCCGTTCATTATGTTGCCTTTTTATTTGTCCTGTTTTAATTGGGTTATGGGTGCTGCTTAGTGTGTCTCTGTCTCTCTCCAGATTTGTAATGAGATTCTGTCTTCTAACTCCCTTTTCAAGCAATATAATCGCCTCTCATCACTCCAGGCAACAGACAAACTATACCAGACTCAAATGTAAAGAAAAATGTAATTAAGTTTGTAAAATTAATAAATTAACAGCTGCATTTAATCATTCAAGACTGGTTGCATTGTGAAATGTGCTATTATAGATATTCTATAAGCAAGAATTTTCTATTTTTTTGATTTTGATGATGTAACTGGTCTGTAATAATTGCATGCACCTCACAATCACAATCTAGATGACACTCAGAGAAGCCAAAATGGCTGATATTTATAAAATACCTGTTATATTTTTGTTCCTCTTCTGAAGAACGTCTATAGGTCCTCTGCGGGACCAGGGAATCTGTGTAGTGTCCTGTCTCATACATCATGAGGTAAAGGATGTCCTTTACGTAGTTGTTAAAATTGAAGTCCCAAAGAAAGTAGGACACTTCTTAGGACAGCTTGCATTCAAGCCTTCAGATGTAGAGACGCTACTGCACCACAGTCATGTCAGCTTGTTGGATCAGTGTTTACTCGTGAAAGAGGAAGCCCTGATTAGACTGTGGTGGCATGTTAAATTCAATAGGATATTATTTATTTTTCTTTTGTAGGAATTAAATATTACAGTTTTACTAATAATTTGTTGAAACATTGAAAAGGACAAGGAAAGGAAAACAGAATGGCACTTGATGAAGCAAGCACAAAATCAATAAGAAGTTTCAAATTTTCATTTTCTTTCACCACTATACCTCATCTCTTTTCCAACAAACACTGGGAAAGGATCAAGCCTCTATTTGTTGATGGATTACCGATCAATTAATTCAACAATTTCTATTTCTATAATATAAAGTTATTGCAGGACAAGTCTTGACTTTTTACATGTGCAGGTACCAGTTCAGCCAGCCGTGTAATCTAACAAGCCAAGCTAAAGTTTTAATAATCGATATATCTCCCAACAAAGTCAACATAGCCAGTCAGAAAAAAAGGCACAGTCAACCAGGAAAACCAACAGTTTGAAGCTAACTTGACCTTTCATTTAAGTATTCTTATAATGGACAATCCCAAACGAATATGCTTGATTTGCACTGAGACTGTAGCTGTCTGCAAAGAAGAGAATCTGAAGCAGCTCTTCAACACCCTGAATGCCCTGAAAGTCTTATCACCAAAACTTAACATCATACAAGCATTGTGTTTCTACTTAGTACAGATGAACACTTGCATCAAAGAATACAACAACAATGTTGTTAATTATTTCCTGCATGGACTCAAGAATGCCTTTATGTAACTATGTTGATTGATAAAAACCTTTAAAGACTGCATCTCTTCTTATAGAGTTCCTAGGAAAGGAAACATCTTATTTCGATTAAAATATCGTAGTTATATATAAAGTATTGCAGAGTGTAGAAGAAAGTGTTGCGCAGAATGTATGATTACGCACAGAATATATCTCATTGAATATAGATGTACCAGGGATGTGTCAGATGGTAAGTGGATTGAAAAGGGTCAACATTTTAGTTTACCAGTGGAGGTTGTAGAGAGTGAATCTCCATGTTCTTCATCAAGGACCATGGGTCGAATGTGATTTTGCTTCTTGGGCTGGGTACTCTTTGGGACTAAACAAAGCAGGAGGTTTTCCACAGAGTTGGGACAGCCTCTGTTCAGGCTCAAGGTTTTGCAGGAGTCACTGACAAGAGCGGTCTGCACGGGCCTTCAAGAGTCTGATTCAGCACCCCCGTCTGATGTTTCGCTTTGATGTTAGACGGACGTAGCAGACTTACATAGCAGGCTCCTATCAAAGTTGAGTCCAGAAGGAACTGGACTTGTGTGTGGTTCTATCAAACAAACAAAAAAAACATTTCTTTGCACTATATTTCAAGCTAATACTGTTTTCTTAAAGATCAAAAGGATGGCTTCCCTCCTCTCTTGTCTTTGCTGGGATGTTGTAGTTCTGTCTGTTCTGGAACAAAGGGGAAACAGAGTACTTTCCTTCCTTCTCCTTTACAGTATAGTTGATTTCATAATATTATTACATACTTTGATCAGAAAAGCTGTTTTATTATCAGGTCACTCAATTACTGCCTGAAGATTTAAGCATCTCTCTCTTGCTTGATATGAAATAGGATGTGTTAATTGTGTATTTTTGGAGCAAAACTCCTGAGCTCCTGTGATGGTGGAATTTGTTCTTGTGGAAAATAGTATAGTAGTAGAATAATAGTTTACACATGTGTAATAGTATATTTTTGTAGTCACAGAGAAACATTTTGCTCCAAAAACACCTTCATATAAAACTGCTTTATGGACTTTTTTTCCTGTATTCAACAAAGAATAGAATTTGTTAATGAGATCGGGAATGCTGTTGGCTTCATACAGTTCATTCCCCAACCACTGCCTGCAGTTCAATCAGCTTTGATGACACAAAAATGGATTAAAAAATGTGTCCACTAACAATTCCAAAAGGCCTTCCAAAAGTCTATCCATCTTTCTTATCACACAAACATAACAAAACTACTCCCACACTATGGTAGTAAATATCTGAGATCTCAATCCTCTTCACAGCATTGCCTAATTACTCCCAACAACATGATAGCTGATTAACTTGTAATTGCTGCTCTGAACACAGCCTGTCCCTCTCTCCTCGTTAGGGTTATTACTGACTATAATTACCGCTAATGTGCAAAGAGAAACACACACACACACGTGCACACACACACACACACACACACACACACACACACACACACACACACACACACACACACACACACACACACACACACACACACACACACACACACACATAAACATATCCTCACATGTACACCAATATAAGTGCAGTTGGAAGATCACACAAGCACCTGAACACTCAAATGTCTTTTAACACAAGCACTGAACTCACCAGGTGAACACTGATCGGTGCACAAAGCAATAACTTGCAGAGAAATTCCAAAAAACGTAATACATTTTCTTTACGATGTCTCATTTAAGCATTTGGATTCACAGTGGCAAAAATTCTGTAATGGTCCTCAAAAGTCACTTGAATAGTTGCCCCCCCCCCCCCGAGCCTTTAAGTGAGGCCACTATTTATTTTTCTCTCACATTTGTTATTCAGGAATTGCATACACATCAATACATGCTGAGTGTTTTCCTTTGCCTCAAGTTAACACTTGCAGTTTACCAAATGTTGAAATGGAAACTCATTACAGGACTTAAGAAGGGTAAAAAAGAGCAGATATTATCATGTAAATCCCTTGACAAATAACTCAACAAAACAACATGTTCATTTTTTTTAGTGTTTATGGAATCAAAGAATGGCACTGATGTTTTTGAAATAATCATCAAAAAACACCCTACAACTAAAAACAGATTATAAATATGTGATTTCTATGTTTGGGGGGAGGGGGGGATGTTTTAAGTATACACTGTCATCACAGAGATCAAATCCCAAATTGTTTTGATATCCTGCTAGAAATCAGATAAGTAGCGACATATGTTTTGCATTTCCATAAAAGCAACATTTGCAGAATTACCTATCTGCTTGTAAAGCCTTAATATGAAGTGCTTTTTGGTTTATGAAATTCCACTCTTGGTTCCTTTGAACTGCCGAAATAATAAAAATATCATAATATAATTATATTACCACCAGCCTTTCTGGAAATAAATACAAGCGACTGATAATGAGTATGAATTAAACAAGAGATATTTGAAGAGATCTACAGTAAAACAGTGCTGAAAGCATGGTGCCACTATTGTCCGTCTTTCATCACTTGCAATGTGGGGCTTCTATTCTCCCCTTATATTTCAACTGTTTAAAAAGGCATTTGCGTGAATCTAAATCCGGCTTATGCGTAATTCTCCAACTAAACTTGCAGTGGAGAAAGCTATAAGTGCAAAGCTCCTTTTTAAGTTCATAATCACTTTCTCTTTTAGTCTGGGATAATGGTACTACTTGCCGGAGATTTAGCCCACGGCTGACTTTCTCTCTCCCTCCTCTCCTGCCTCTCTCTCTTTTTACCAAACACTATCTCTCTTTTTTCGGACCATTAGTGATATTGCCGGGCCGCAGACCTCTGTGTTAAGTCACTTAATCAAAAGCAATGGGTTGAAAATCTTGTTTGGCCTCTTACATCTGATTCATTCCTGCAGACAGGAGCAGTGGAGAGACAGAGAGAAGGCCTGGGGGAAATAAATGGAGAGCGAGACTGATAAGTAGAGGAAAGGGAGAAAAAGTAAGGCGGCAGGTGTTGATAGGAAAGTGAGGGAGCCAGATTGTAGGAGAGAAAAGAAAAGACATTAGGTGGTGGTACAATGTGTTATCAGCTAAGCAGCAAATGAAAGGATATCACTGGCTCTTCCACCCTCTAGGGATAAAGAGGTCACTGTTCCTCTAACCACATTTGACCACCTCTCATTCACACACAGACACAGACACACACACGCACACGCACACGCACACGCACACACACACACACACACACACACACACACGCACACGCACACGCACACGCACACACACACACACATACACACGCCTAAACACAGTATTTCTTCTCTTTGTTTTTTGTTTTTCTTGTACTTTCTCTGATTTTTTGGGGGGGCATAAATTTATGTGAAGCTCTCTCCTTTCTCAACACCATATAGAACCATATATTTAAACAACAAATGTTCTTTAGCTTTGTAAAAAAAAAAAAATGGAACCACAAACAAAGCAGATCTTACAACAATACAACAAATTAAGTGTCGTCCAGTTACAAACCAGGGTTAAAAACCTCCAGTGAATAATACAAAGAATACAGATAAGGTTGGACTGGCATAACAAAACACCAAAGAATTTGGGCAAAGGAGGGACATATTCTGTGCGTGTGTGTGTGTGCGTGTGTGTGTGTGTGTGTGTGTGTGTGTGTGTGTGTGTGTGTGTGTGTGTGTATGTGTGTGTGTGTGTGTGTGTGTGCATGGTGTGTGTACAGAGATGATGAGTGATGCTCCATAGGGGGCAAATGGAACATATGGAGCACCAGACCTCTCCTATACACACATGAGCACACATGAGCACACACACACATGCACTGTTTTTTTTATTTTTTTTATAATCTATTAATTCAAAAAAGAAAAGGAATGTTTATTTCCCCTTTCGTTGTAGCTGACAGGTTTAAATAATAGAGCATGAGATGGTTGATGTGCAACAGAAGAAGGAGGAAACACAAAAGGAAATAGTCCTTGTGAGCTTGGATGGATCAGTATACATCCACTGAATGAACCCACTGCTTAGAAAGAGGAAAGTACTTTTAAACTTGTCAATTTGTCAAAAGTTGCACCCCAAAAAACACCCAAACATTTACACACACAGGGGCAAACAAACAATCAAGAAAAGCAACGTTGGCTTTATTTCCTCTGGGTTAGGGGCCAAACTTTACACGACTAAAGCAAAAGCTTTTAACATCAATTCACTAAACGACTTTGTCTAAGTTGTACATGTAAAATCAGCAAAGCATTTATCTTCAAAAGTAGAGAACTACCTCAAAGCTGAAGATCTAAAATATAGTTTAATAAGTGAATTGAATTTTCTTAATTAGGATAAGAGTAAAAAAATGAGGTTTTCTGTGGTGAATTACCCTATGATGCACATTAGAGTCCGAAAGTAATCCCTGCGTTTTAAGACGATCATAGTTTTCATTTCCTAATTGAAAAAGAAATAGATTGAGGGATAGACAGAGAGCAGAGATGATGGAGAGAAACTGGTATTACTCTCTCTTATCCCTTGTCTCTCTCTGATAATAGCCTGGTATTTTATTTTTCTTTATCCCCCTCATTTCCCCTGCCTCATATGAATAAGTGTTTAAAGTCTCTGGAATTGGGACATTACATTCTGCGGTAGTAGAGTTATTAGTACTACTTAGTTAAAGCAAGTCCCGTTAAAAACACCCCAAATAAGCAACAGAAAATCTCTCTCAAAACACATTATTTGAAATGCTCCAACTTGTCTTTCAATATAACCCATATAAAAGAAATAAAAAAGGGAACTTAATCTCCCTAACACTGAGTGAAAACATGTTTTTATTTAAATACACTTTCCAAACGGCACCATAAGCATGACTGAAGCAATAAGCAGCTCCCATTAGTTTCTTAAAACTGCCATACCCTTTCTTTTTAAATATTTATTTTTTGGGCTTTTTGTGCCTTTAATGTGGAGACAGGACAGTGGATAGAGTCGGAAACCAGAGAGAGAGTGGGGAGTGACATGCGGGGGGGAGGCCACAGGCGGGATGCGAGCCCGGACCGCCCGCTTCAGACGACAGCCTCAATGCATGGGGCGCGCGCTCTAACCATTGCGCCACCAGCGCGCCCCATACCCTTTCTTTTGAATAATCTTTTGTCTCAAATAGTTCAGACATTAAATCAATTCCCAACCATACAGCTTCCATTAATTGGGTAAACTATCTATATAGACCAAATATGTTCATTTTAGCAACCCAGGCTGAACATGTTCTGCTCTTAAATCTCTTAAGTATTGATGCAATAGTCTCAGGTCGTCTACTTCCATTCCCAAAAATATTTATGAATCCTTCAACACAAAATGTATAACGTTGACACAAACTGTCCCTGGACGTCATTATCTCAGTGAGCTTGTCCATGATGCCCATATCATATTCATGTCAAAACTAAAGATTATAAAGAACAATGATTGTAGAACTACATTCAGGAATTTTGAATAGCTTATATGAGATACTTTCCCCCATTTTTTACATCAAAACATTTGGTTCCATAACCTTTTTGTTCATAATCAATGCAGTTTCTTTAAGTTAAATGACTTTTTTTTTTTACAACATTCATTGAATATTCTACCTGTCTTTCTTGTATTTGTATTATTTAACTTCATTTACTTCAACGAGGTGATCTGGCACTGCTACCACCCGACGTCCCTGACGCCCAGCCACTACCATCGAACTATGTCGTCCCACAACCACCGCCGTCCTCATTCATGTACGGCCTGCTCCGACCTCAGCGGCAAGGAAGTGTGGACAACAGGAACGCGAGGACTACAAAGGACAAATCCTTCCTGCATATTATCCCATATGCTCTTTTGTAAAGCAGCTCTAGATAACACTTGTTATGAATTGGCACTATAAAAATAATGATTGATTACTGTAAGTTTGGGGAACTAAGTCAGAGTGTTTCTGTTCCTCTTGTTTGTATGTGCATGCTTGTGATAGACATGTGTTGCCGCAAGTGTTCTTGATTTGTGGAAGGTGTGGATACTTCCTGCTAAACACACTCCAGAACCTGTACACACAATCAGCTCCCTCCTCGCAGCCACAGGTGCACTGTATAAACAGACAATGTTACACACACCTCTTACACATTTAAGACCCCTAGTTCAATTAACAGGCAGACACATGCACAATTTCAAGCCCACTCATACCCATGTATAAACCCATATAAAAGAAAGAAACACACACACATACACACACACACACACACACACACACACACACACACACACACACACACACACACACAGTTCAGATTCATTTCTTTTGCAGATGCTTCTCAGTTCAATTAAGACACACTTCTTTGATCTCAGTATTGGATCTCAGTCACAAACACCTGATGCTAGCAGCTCTAGTGGTCTCAGCTTTTTGAGTATTGTGTTACAAACAATGCTGCATAAAGCTATAGCATCATCTGGCTAGTGATAACAGATTTCAGGCAATAGGGATATTTTCAAAGGTGCAGCAGAGAGTGTGGAGAGAAATTCAATTATAGCATTGTGTTTTGTATATGTGCACGGGTCATTGTTAAATTATATGGCTGTGTGTTTTTAGAACATGTGTTTGTTGCCTTGGTGTATGCAAATATCCTTTCTTACAGTCTTGTCTTCATTTCTGAAATTGGAATAGACTTCTTTCGTTCAAATGCCTCTGACGTGTCTTATCTCGTGATCTTATCTCCTTCAATTCACTTTCGCATGAAATAGGCAAAACAAATTAAACTGAATGAAAATGTCCAAGTGTTATGCAGACAAGTTTTAATATGCAACTTATTTCCTGTTTTGCCAGTCCTCCTCACCAATCAACTCAGTAAAACACTTGTGGGCCATTTAAAGCTCGTTTAAAATGCTGCTGCTAGAGTATTAACCAAAAGTAAAAAAAAAAAAAAGGTTAACACATTACACCTATTTTCCACTGTTATTTTGACTAACAATATGTTTATAAAACCTAACAATAGCTTTAATAACCGTGCTTTGTGTTATATTTCTGATACTATCGATTAACATGATGAAAACCTGATCCTAAGTTAAATGAAATCAAGTTTTGAACAATTTTGAAGCTGTTACTCCACTAAACTAATTGTTACAGTATTGGTACTTCAGCAATCGAGTCATATTTTGATTTTCTTAGATAGTAAAACAAAAGTCAAAAAGGCATTTAAAAAAGAAGTATCAACTACATTACTTTGACACATTTTATAGATCTCTCTTGAGAAAAGAATTATGAAGTGAAACTCTTGCAGTGGATTTCACTTCAAGTTAATGGATATCAGATAACGTGTTAAGTTTTAATAATACAAAAAAATGCTTTATTTTTATCAAAGAAAGCTTAGTGTGAAATGTTTGTGTTTCTGAATCAATTCAGAACCACAGTATACGGACCACATAAAATGTTAGATCATGTTAACAGTTTTTGTTGTCTTAATCTTCACAATGCTTTATGTATTTAATGTTTTGTTGATACAACTTCTATGCATCCTGTTTTCTGAACCTGTTGCCTATAAAGTTAGAATGTTCTTCCAATGTCAGGAAGGATTATTTCTGTACTTCTCTCACTATCCACATTGACTCTTAATTGCCTGAAGTGATATGAGCCTGGTTGTCAGTTTAAGAGTCATCTCTGTGATTATCTGGTGAATATCCAGAGTGTTCTTTCCCTCTTGCCTAATCTGAGATCAGCCCCAGCACCCTGCCACCTTCTATACCTAGGGTGTAAAGATAACGTATGGCAGGACAGATATTGGTGATGAAGGTTTATACCAGAATAAATGAGAGCATTTTTTTTGCAAAGATAAAATGCGTGGCTGTCTAATTGTCAGGAAAAATACATTTTTGATTTTTTTTTCCTGACCTTTTTTGTGTATGTTGACATGAATACGCAGCGCTGATTTGCATATGTAGGGTAAAAGTGCCAAAGCTCATTGTGCTTTAGTCAATCCATAATAAGAGTCATTTCCTATCCCCCCAGAGGCTGTGCATGTGCTCCGTATCTTGAAGTAATAAATATTGGGGGGGAATTTATCTGTGGATGTGGCAGGTAAATGCCAACACTTTAGGTTAAGCATGCCAAATCATTTGTGTGCAGATGCATTTTGCCCAATTCATCTTGGAGAATCATTCGGCAGCCATTTCTGAATTAAATGCTTTTGGTCAGACAGATTGCTCTATGTCTCTGTCATGTTGCTGTGAATTAGATGTATCTTTTGATGTATATGAGGACTGACAGAAGAACACTCAAGCACAGACATCTCTGCATTCATCCTCTCCCTTATTCCCCCCATCGTTTTGACCTTAAGCTTGAATTCTCTTATCCATTTGTGTATGGCCATATTTTAAAGTTAGTACTAAATGAATTTCAAGTTAATAAAATACTTAAAAAATAGGTCTTAATACATAAACAAACCATGGTGGTGTATAATAAAGCATTTAACCAATTCACCGATTAGTTCATGCAGTGTAATTTATGAAAATCCCAAATGCATCAAGGCAGAGAAATGATAATAAGACTATAGTACATATCTTAACAGGTCAGCTGAGGTCTTTATTTTATTATTTAGAGGTTTCATCCATGCACTCTTTGTAAGGTATTTGGTTTTTTAATTAATAATGAAGCTCGAAAGTATTTTCATTTTGTGATCCAAGTGTAAGCCCTATGTACAAGTAATCACATTGATTATTATGATGTTTTGTACAAACGTTGTCTTGTAAAATCTTACTTTAGTTGTATCCTAAGATGATCTGTTACTTATAACTCACTCCCTCATAGAAGATGTTTTAAATGGTCCTTAGTTTTGGCTTAGTTTTACAAATATTTTGCACCTTTTTTTAAGGAACTTTGCCTTTCTCTTTTCACTTCAGTTTCCACAAAGTTTACAGCTTTGCTCCATTTCGAGACATATTTTGCACAAAAACACAGGAACCATCTGTACTAATAAGTGATCTACAGATAGTCCTCTCAAATATCCTGCACACATTTCCTTTTCCAAAAACAACTTTTTTCAGAGTTGGTTTAAGAACAATATGATTCTAGACATCCATATGGTATGGCTTCTGTGTTCTGTGTGTGTGTGTGTGTGTGTGTGTGTGTGTGTGTGTGTGTGTGTGTTCTGTGTGTGTGTGTGTGTGTGTGTGTGCGTAAGTGTTTGTGTTGTGTGTGTTTTCCAGTCATAGCTAAACACAATCAGTCCTGCCAGTCTGTGAATTTCCTGCTTAGTGACAGGCTGCATCTGCCTTTGTAGTTCATGTCATCAGTCTGCTACACACACACACACACACACACACACACACACACACACACACACACACACACACACACACACACACACACACACACACACACACACACACACACACTTGTCTGCAGAAGAAAAATCTCTCTTAACTGTTCGGGAGACTGATCTCTGACTTACTTTTATGACATTATTATTGTAGCATGAAGCTTTGACAAGAATTTGGTTTGCAATTTAACGTTAAGTGCTAGTTTATGTTAGTTTATGTTAGTTTATGTTAGTTTATGTAAGCTGTTTTTCAGGTGAAAAAGCTTAGTTCCTGGAACCAGTTCTATTATATTCACATGTGTAGCCACAGCCATAAATTAAGCTTATTTATTTTTAAGAGTTATAAATAATCTAAGATTCAGTGTCATTTGGGTACTGCATTTTCTTAAAGAGTTTAATTTAGTCTTCAATTTTAAATCTATTTTTGTGAATTATTATTGATGTCCATCTTAAGTAGAAGTAATTATTAACAATAATCACTCTGATCTAAGACAGTGTTATTCTGGTGGACAGAAAGGATCGCTTTCAACCTGTACAGAAACATATATCTGCCTTGAAGATGAAACTACCAGCTGTCCTGTTTTCTCTTTCACACCACATGTATCTATATTCTTTGTTTGGACATTTAGGTGTCAGCGAGCCTTTACACTGTTCTCTCATTGTCTTTAGATGAGAGGATTTCTCACCCATTGAGCAGATGAAAGCCTGTGGGAGGTAATGAAACCTCTGTTGAAATGAGCCAGCCAATCTACAGTTCAACAAAATGCATTTCACTCAAACATGTACGAACATGTACACACACACACACACACACACACACACACACACACACACACACACACA
Source organism: Labrus mixtus (assembly GCF_963584025.1). Classification (NCBI taxonomy): domain Eukaryota; kingdom Metazoa; phylum Chordata; class Actinopteri; order Labriformes; family Labridae; genus Labrus; species Labrus mixtus. The sequence goes on along the minus strand of NC_083628.1, from coordinate 17,039,749 downwards.
CACACACACACACACACACACACAAACACACCCCACACACACACACACACACACACACAAAAGACATCTACACATCTCAAGGGCTATGGGAGCTAGCTAGCTACTGAGACAATTCAGTTACCAATCAAGCGAAGGCAATGTTTGTGTGAGCCCTAGAGAGAGAAAAGAGCGGAGTGAGTGTTTTTTAGGAATATGCAAATACTGCTCTGCATGGGAAATCTATCTTAGAATGAGCTTTCCATTTGGTAAGCTTAAATCAAGAATCCCTTTAGCACACTTGTGAAAATGTTGTGATGTTTTAACGTGGCTTTGAGGCCCAAAATATCTGTTGTTTAAAAGATATATACAGTATATAGATGAATTTAAAACATAGCTAAAACACACTTTTTAAATGTCACATTTGTGTATGTATAAACTGGACAGGGCTAGTCAATAATCTTAGTGTTTGTATATGTGAATGTTTGTGTGAGATAGACAGTGTTACTTCATTTTTCAAAACATGGGTCATAAAGCACCCCCAAAAGGCTTAGGGGGTTGATGGAAAGGGCCAACAGCCTTCTGTGTTAAACTTACAGCTCTCGAATAAACAGAGAGACAAGCAAGAGTCTGAGAAAACACTGCAGTAAATTACATGCAGATGCACTGTAGCATAGCTTTATCCCTTGAATCCCTCCTCATAAAAGTTACTTATGGCTGTTTTTAATTCCTATCGGTCTAAAAAGACCCTGGCCGATAGTTAACTAACTAATGGGATAGAGGAACAGGCCAGAGATTAGCCTGATCCAATCCGACAGAGATGAGTCCTCACAGAAGCGTTGTAAAAGCAGACTGTTATATACTATTTAAAAAAAGATTGTGTCTAAAGTGTTATAAGTCAAGATAAGTAAACTCTGATGCTTTTAGAGCATATTTTTCTGTTCATTCATTTATCCCCAGGGTCAATGTAGCATCATGTTGGCCCAGAATTATAATAGCCATAGTAGCCTATACACATTTTATATACTTTGAAACAAGCTGGGACCAACGCCTGTTTAGAGAAGACGTTTTGACAAGTCAAAGAAGAAACAGCACAGGGTACATCAGTTAATGATGACTGGATTCAATCCGCCTGCTCTTGTTTCAGGGTGCACTGTGCATAATGGCTTTCACTCACTTGACTTTAAACTCATATGTTGGTTATTATTAACTGAATGAATAAATAACATGGTAAATAGAAAATAAAGGCCAAAAAGCAACGAGTGAACTTAATAGCAGCGATGCTGAGCCTTTAAGGAAAGTCTAAAATCCAAAAAAAGGTTTAAGATGTGGATTATTTGGGTGTGACCATTTTTCTTAACCCTCAGGCATCAGTTTAATTTACTACCCTCATTAAGGACAAAAATGTCCGCTTCCAAAAAACTGCTATAAAAATAGTACACATTCATATTTTTTTCAGATTTTTTCTGCATAAATCTCTTAAACAATTTTAGCCCTGCTCAAAACTATCAAACATTCAATCATTTTGAGGAATTTAAGCCTTTAAATGCCAGTTTGATTACCTGATGTCTCTGTTTAAAAAACACAAAAATGAGTTATTTTCAATATAACAAATGTTGGGCAGCTTGGGGGATTTAAAAAAAAAAAATCCGTCTTGGATATGTCAAAGATTAGCCAAAATATTGACTTTGATTTTTGTGTAGCATCAAATTTATAATATACTACCCCATTAAGTCATTGGAGGACAAAATGTCCACTTCCAAAAACTGCTATAAAAATAGCACAGATTAATATTTTTTCTGTATAAATCTCTTAAACAACTTCAGCCCTGATCAAAACCATCAAATACTGAATAATTATCAGGATTTGTACCCTTTAAATGCCATAATCATGTAATCAAACTGATATTTAAAGGGTTAAAACCCTGATAATTATTAAATATTTGATAGTTTTGATCAGGGCTGAAGTTGTTTAAGAGATTTATGCAGAAAAAAGCAGAAAAAAATATTAATCTGTACTATCTTTACAGCATTTTTTGGAAGTGGACATTTTTGTACTTAATGAATTAAGAGGGTAGTAATTTTTTCCACAATGTTCTATTGATCTATTAAAAAAATAAAATTTGCAATCCTTTTTGTCAAGAGACAGACTTTCTTACATAAAAATATGGTATATGCACTAACACAGCCAAAATGATGGCCAGATGAAGAGGACAAATTTGCCCAAATGGACAAAAATGTCCATGATGCATGAAGGTTCTGGGCTGCCTACAGGCATGTGTATGCAACAGTTTTCAGTAGAAGAAGAAAATAAATTAAGCCAGAACACAAAAGAGGGACATGAAGGGGGGAAAGAATGGACTGAAAACTAAATGCCATCTTCCTATTTAAATAATTAAAATTCATTGGATCCCCACCTTTATAACATTACCCCCTCCTTCCATCCCTCTCTCCAAGTGCCCCCCCCCCCCCAATCCCCCCACCTCGACCCAAATGCTGAAGCAATCTTGCAGCAGTCACTGCCTCCTCTCTGCAAAATTAATTTGACAGGTTTGCATTAAGGCACCTGATCAATACCCACTTACAGCCATGAGGGCCAAAGCCAAGAAAAATAACGCAGTAGCCTCCCCTCCTCTCCCTCTTTGTCAGATGAGAAAAAATGAATCTTGGACGCTTTTTTTCACCAGCAGTCAATGGCTTGGTGGTCCTAAGCCCTGCTCTCTATCAGACATACCCACATAGACACATGGAAGAACACAAATGAACACAGACACACATATACGTACAGACACACAGCTCCAAGCGTCTCTATCACTATACTGACCTGCTGCCATTGATTGGTAGCCGTTAAGCTGACAGAGGGCCTGGGAGATGTGTTTGTGTGTACGTGTGCTTGTGTTGGTTATTTGTGCATTTGTACACTGTACACTTAACCCCCAACCAATCAACTAAATGCCCTTGACAAAGTAAAGACTGTGTGTTTGTTATGGAACTGTATATTTTTTGTGTCAAATGAAATGAAACTCAGAGTTTGACTTAACCTCACATGCCATGCATCTTAATAGAAGAGTAAAACATCATGAATAGAAAACACAAATATACAGTATGTGAACGAGAGACAAAAGGCAAACCTAGCATAATGGACATACACTGGTTCCTAATGACAAGTCCAAGCATCCATTTTCTTTTATTCAACACAATATTTAAGCGAATTCACTTTCACTCATTCACAATTACAACGCTTCTCTCAACATGTTCCCTTGTCAACTATCAGTTTCAGTTCAAATAAATTAGGTTTCTGCTCAAGGATTTCTTGCCAGAAGTTTTTAAATTAGTTAACAGCACAGATATTTAAAAATTATAACATTTGTCATTTTTGCCAGCCTTTTAACTTTATTTACCTGAGTTTCACTTGCTGCATTGTGGTTCATAATGTAAAGAATGAAGGGGAAAAACAAGCAACACAAATTCATATTAAAGTGAAGTGTGATGTTTAAAGCCAAGGTGTGAGAGGTACAAGTATTGAAAGTAAATTATCTTGACAGCCTAACGTGTTTTTTCATGGAGGTTTTCCCTAAAAGAGAATTCTGACACATCTGATGAAATAAGCATGGAGCCCTACAAAATACAATTCAATTTTCATGTAAGAAGTGACTAATTGATCGTTTTCTTTCCGAGTCTTTAAAAAAAATGTTTCAGTAAAGTGATTCTTTGTTGTTAAACTAGTTGAATATTTCATTTAAAAAGGACAAATAAGTGTGGTCTTTGGCAAAGTTATCAACCATGGTCAATTGAAGCAGCGTCTGCATTGGGACAAGAGCTACACTACTCAACTTATCCCTTCTTTCCTCCCCATTCATCCATCACTAAGTCTTCGAGGGCTATCCCATCTCATCCAGGCAGAAATCAATACCTGGCCCCTGAGACAGGCCCTCAATAAATAGTTTAGGGAGAAACATGGCCCGGCCTCCACAGCTAAAGCTCCCCCTCAACTCTTGTCCCCTGCACAACACAAAGTAAATGAACTCACTACTTTTCCTCTAACTTCATCCAACAGCAGAGACCTCCATTTGATGTGTCAGGCTTCAAGGTTGCAGTGATGTTCCAATCCCAGCGGTGATTTACTCAAATGCACCTTCATACCCATGGAACACGTTTGCAGGCTGTTAGGTGCATCTATGTGTGCATTATTACAACCAACAGATCAATGTACAAGTGTAGCAATGTTATCAAACATGTTCTGATTTGTAGAAGTCTGCATTATTTCTTAATCTCAAAAAACAAAAGTGTCAGGTAATGTGCAGCAATTTTGTTGGCTATTATTTGTCAAAAACTCACAATATTAAAATTGCCACATGGCTTAGGCAACTTTGACACACTCCTCTACAGGGTAATGAGACGAAACATTGGAACAAAGCCACTACACCTCAGATAGACAATACAGGTAAACTAGTTCATACACCTGTAACTTCAAGAATACACAATTATTGCATGATTATAGCATGATTTGAGAAGTACCTTAAAATCTACAGCAGGTCAGAATTCTGCTGAACATAATGAAAATAAATGTTTTAAATCAGATTTCTTCTATATGAGCTTCTCTGTAAAACCCACTGAAAATGTTAAAACCTCTCACCTACAAAGCTCTTAAACATCACTGATAGGCTTGTCTTAGACTAGCCTCTACTTGCAATGCTTAAGGCTTTGACAGCCTTGGGACCAACATCCCCTCCTCTTCCTTTCTCTCTCAGTTTGTTAGCCTTTATGTCCCTTAAGAGGGTTTAACTTCCAAAAATTCAGTCCTGTTTTCCCTATCAGATTCCTGTGTATTGTTGTTGGGGACCAACTCATACCATGGATCTGCCACATTTCTTTTGCGAGGGATTTCTTTTTTTTTTTACTTTGTAGTCCTCCAATGTAGTTGTCTCATCTGTGAATCACTGTAATGTGCCTGCACATGCTTTTCCTGTTTTTCTTCTCCTATGGGCGAGAGTGCATGCGAGTCCAAAAGAAAAGACAGCAGTGGGATTTTACTTGAGAGAGTCAGAGCTCATGTACGCTGAGCTGCACGATGCAATTTCACAACCACATTGCCACTTTCAGGCCTGTTCATCCCACCCTGCTGAGCCCCATTAGAGAAGACAGGCAGTTGAACAAGTGCACATGGAAAACAAGTTCCTCTAGGCGTGGAAGCACCAGCAACCCCATTCCTCTGCACCTCCTACAATTGACACACTGAGCACAGTCCTCCTTAGCCAGATGTAAATTGGAACAGACGTCAATAAATAATTTAGAGGTCTTGAGACTTTTAAGTAGGAATCTATGCAGTGTGAAACACTGTTCAATTGAGAACTTCTGATGGGGTATCAATCAAAGTGGGTTTAAAGCTGCTAACGTTAGCAGAAAAGGCGGAAGCAGGATTTATTTTTCCATCTCCATCTCTCTCTTTATCACTTTTGTCTAGTTGGTGGGACATTAGGTGACTTGTGTATTAATAACCTGACCAAGATCCATTTGGTCATGAGAGAGATACAGGAAAGAGTGAAAATAGGGTGACAAAGGTTCTGCAGCATAAGCGCCACACTGGTTGATCCATAGAAATAATTTTGAAGATGGATAAGACACGTGCAAAGAGAAAATGTCCGTATGGAGAAAAAAAAGGAAATTAACAGTCAGAAGTGATGTTTTGATCAAATAAAATACAAAACAGGCCTGTGTGTAAAATAAGCAGTACTAGTATCTTGGGCACAGATAGCTTTTTTTTAAAACACATCCTCATTTTTCAACACTTCATGTTGCAACTGACATATTTGCTGTTTATTTTACAAGTCACTTATTCAAATGTTTTACATTTTGATAGCTCTAACTCCCCCGATAAATCAAACATTGCACCTCAAAGAGGAAAAAAATTGAAAAACTGTGTTGCATCTACTTTTTTACCACAGCTGAGCATTTTTCAAAACATGTCATATTAAAATTAACTTGGAGACTAAGCCAGAAAAGACATAAGAGACAGATAAACACACTGCCATTGAAGAAAAAAATAAAGCGGTGTCTACGATCAAACACACGTTTAAACTAATCAATTCTTTGGTGTCATCAGCACATGTGTACATACCCTCCTCTGAATACGATACAGAAAAGCTAATAGCCTCAGAGGCTCCCAGCCTCCCTCTGATCTAAGCAAATGCACTGTACTCAAACATGTACACACAGACTCACACATACACACACACCACACACACACACACACACACACACACACACACACACACACACACACACACACACACACACACACACACACACACATGCAGGTAGAGTCATTGTCCCACGTTGATGCCCAGCTCCTGCAGCAACATGTCCGATGTGTCCTTGGGTTACACACTTAACCCTGAATTGCTCCCGCTGCTTCGGCGGCGGTGTATGAATGTGTATGAATGTGTATGAATGTGTATGAATGTGTATGAATGTGTATGAATGTGTATGAATGTGTATGAATGGGATTATTACTTCAGATGACCATCTGAAGTAACTACATAGCAACCACTGCCATCAGTGTGTGAATGTGTGTGAATGGGTAGGTATGACATGCGGTATAAAAGTGCTTTTTCTAGAAGAAAAGCGCTATACAAGCTCAAGTCCATTTACACAGGCACACACACCAACATATAGCATATTATTTCACATTGAAAGTTAACAATTTCCACACAATTGGTCAGACATGCAGAGCTCTGGTATACAACAACAATCAATCTATTACCACAACTTGATCTTTTCACTTACTTAAACAGAGATGGAGGGGCAGGCAGATCTTGCAGTCAGCAACCTGACCCCAACCTTGACCTCTGGCCTTGAGAGGTCCCAGTCAAAGGTTCAACACAGGGGAGGGGATAAAGGAAGGGTAACAGTAGCTCTATTGTGACTGCTGTTTCAAGGCGCAATATTTAGTCTAATAAAGCTCATGATACTGCTTTAGAACAATACAGTCATTAATGATCATTTAAATGTAGACTATTATTAGTGACATATCCTTGTTTGCTTCTAGTTCCTACAATTAATTATAATCAAGGAGTATAGCGAACAAGAGTTTATCTGCAAATGGTAACTTACAAAAATTGAAAGAGGCAATAATTAATACGGTAAAATAAAACAAAACCGTTCTTTGGAGCCAACCTCAAGTGGACACTCGAGGAACTGTAGTTTTTTCTTGCACTTTTACATTGGCTTTATCAACAGCGAAAGGTTGTTGCCTGGTTTTAAATCATATTTTAAAAATCCAAACGTTAAAAAAAAAAACACAGCAACACATGCTTGGGAAATTGCCAATGTATTCGTATTGGCTCCTACATTTTAGTATTCATCTTGTAATCATTTTACTTTGTAGGTCCAATTAATACACACACTAAATATAGATTTTTTTTTTATGATTTACACCTTACACCTGCCTTGATTTGACACTCCATAGCCCTTTGTCTTTCTCATTCCTCAAGCTTGTTGTTCATTGCTGTTACTGCTGTGCTGTGGTGAACACAGTGGAAACAATAAATGCAAGTGAAGCGTTAATGAATTTGTCCAATTTATCGGTTGTACAGCTTGCTGTCAGTAGTGGTCATGTAGCTGCAACTCACCTCTCCCCCAGAGCCATTTAACCATCCAAAACAACATCATGACATACACACACACACACACACACACACACACCTCACACACACGCACACACACACACACACACACGCACACACACACCCCCCTCAGGGCAGTCGAGTTAATAAGCCTATGTCAGTAATTTGATTACACCAACTTTTATGTAACATCAAACCTATTATCAAATTATTTTCAGATATTTGAGGAGAGAAGAGGTGTATTTAATAAGTACCAATGTTTACAAGGTTGCAAAAAACCCCAACATTTTTCATCCATCCCAATTTGACATTTGTAGGCCTGTCTCTTTCTCAACTTCTGCTTCAGCAAGAATGTACAAATAAATGAGTCCCACTCCGTCCCTGCTCCATGTACCATGAATCCACACACACGAGCCAGATATATACACACATAGATGAGGTTTGTCTTATGCCACAATAAAAATCTCTCCTTCTCTCCTCTTTCTTTCTTTCATTGTATTGTATTATATCCAATTCCCAAGAGACGGTGGTGTAGCTTACAATCTCCACCAGCAATGTGAGGTTTGTGTTGTCAGAGGGGTAAACGGTAAACGTGGAGTTAAACAGATATATGCAAGCATAAAACACAAAAAACCTCTCCCTAGTGGCTTCAGGTGGGGGTTGTTGGGAACAAGCAGATAACAATTCAGAAGCACACTAAATAGAGACAGCGTCTCCCATATGGTAAATTTGGATACTCTGACATCAGTAAATTACAGGCAATTTCCCATTTTCCCACTTTCAATTGTTTCCCTAATTTCTTATTTTATCTCTTCACAAGTCACTCCTCCTTTCTGTTACACTCTAGGTGTTGTATTTAACTTACAATTTCAAAAGAGATGTAAAGCACAGTTGTTTGCACATTTTGTGTTCGTGCTGCTTGTACTTGTTTCATTAGCTTTAATAAATGTATCTAACACAAACAAATAGATGCATACAATTTTGTATTTTGGGAATGAAAAAGAATTGGATATAGTATTTGAAAGGGACACTCACTTTCATGCAAATCTAGCCCTGCTCCTTGCGGTGTAATGCTCTACTTGATTATCTCATTGTTGTCTGTAAGTACAAGGCCAGATTGAATCAGCCTGCACTCTATTGTCTCTCTGCAGCTGGTGTGTGTCTGTGTGCAAGGCTGGTAATAAATGGCCAATCTAGTCTATCTAGAGAAAACCTTCTCATCACAGCGCTCCCATAATTACTAGCTCTGTGTGAAAACTGCACACTGCTTTATTACTTTACAATGCTGTGCAAGGCTTGGGACTGGTGGGATGAGATAAACACACAAAGTGTTCATTTTATATTTGAGTCATTTACTGCAGCTGATTTTCGTAACCAGTGAAAGCTGAGTGATTTACAAAGATGGTAAAGACAGATTGCCAGGAGCACCAACATATTTATGTTTTTTACAGGCACACACAATCTTCTACTGTCAAATAATCTATGTAGACTGGCAATGAGTGCATCTATGCTTACAACTGCTGCCTCTACCATTGGCAAGTAAATCATTCAAATGACCTGAATGTAAAATATGTACAGGAACTAATGTGATTTTAAAGATTTGAGAAGATTTCAAGTGGTTTATGTGAAATTAATTAACTAAGTGTTTTCTAATATTTCTGCACTCTGTTATGTCCTCATCAACAAATGCAGTTTGTTTCAATAAAAATGTACAGTAATTGTACCTTCATTTATCTGATAAACCAAGCTGAATTATTTGTGTGTATGTATTTATATGTGAATTTTTTTAGTAATCATTTCCTTGCAATTGAAACATTTAAATGTTGACACTGGTGCAGTCCTAGTTTACTATTTAGCATAATGTGTGTTCCCAGCACTCATGCATCCTGAGCCTTCCCTCCTGCTGGGAGCCATTAGGCCAAGGGACCAGCCTGAGGCCTCTGGTAGTCATGAAAGAAAAGAAGAGGTTGGATGATAAAGGAAGGATTGACACACTGAGAGAAAAAACGATTAAGGACAGAGAAAAGGGCAAGCGACAAAGAATAGCGAATATAATGTATACGTTGCAGCGGGGAATTGAATATGACTTTTAGGTAAAAACAGGGGAAGACAGAAGGGATGTAGAGTCCCTGAGGCCTACATGATCTGATCTCTACCTTTAAGTCTCAAATCATTTTTTCTTCTGCTTTGATAAACAAATGCTGATAAAACAAAACTGTTTGGAATATAATAATACGCTTTGCCTTTCCAGTCAATTGTACATCTTTAAACTGTTATCAATTAAAAACTCTGACCCTGATTTGTCAAAGGTTGATGATCAATCAGGGTCTCACAGACACTTTTGTACTGCTCACGGGCATGCACACACACACACACACACACACACACACACACACACACACACACACACACTTCTTACATGTAGGTGTTCTGATATGGTTGCAATACAAATGGTTAGTGCAAACCCAGCCAGTCATATAGGATGACCAATGGCACATGAGACAAAGCGTGATTACAAGCATTAATGTGGAGAGAGACAGGGTCAGCACTGAGTATGATGGATGAAGCCCAGTGCAGTTAGGGCTGGCCCATAATTAGACATTGATGGCATTAGTAGCATTTTCAAATGGGTATGTCATAATAAATGTTCCAGAGTTGTTCAAAAGGGACACCTTGACATTTTGAATGGATTGTATTATTTTCATTGTAGATTTGCCTCTGTTATAGTACATTTTACATTACATTTTTTTGTAAATGAGTATTTATGCTAACTGCAGATTTTGGTTTTAGGCAACTTTTTATTTTACATTCTCAAAGTAATTATGTTAATCTTTAAGTAGCTCCACTCAGGATCAAAGGTTGTAACAATGCCCTACACGTAACCCTGGCTTCCTTTAGAAAAATGCGATCATAAATAGCTTTGATTCAAAGATGACTGCTTGCTTGTGAGTATACCTTGCAAAGGTAGCCGTCATCTGAGCTCTCAATGTGTTCTGTGTAAGCTGAGGTAATTATTAAGAAAGGTTACACTGTGTGAAGGTAAGGTAACAGTGTGGAAGGTAACAGTGAAAGGTAATGGATGCGTACATGAGGTGGCTAATGTGATGTGTTTTCTGGTGTGCATTTCACATGTCTGGTCATAAACCTCCAGAGCAGGAGAAAGTCAGACATGTGTTTACGAGTGGTTGTATGTTGTCAGGCAACAAGTATTTGTTGAGTTAGTTGTAGAAATAGAAGTCGTTTTGTGAACGTGTATGTGTTTGAGAGTCAGAGTAAAAGAAAGAGTTAGAAATAATTTTATTGCATAAGAGTGGTACTTGAAGAGTAATTGTGTTGTAGTCCAATATCAAACTCTCATGTTTCCCCACACTCAGGTCTGAGTTTAAAACATTGTGAGAAAGTAACTTTGTGACTCCTATCAGACACATCAGGCCACAATCACACATGCATGAACAGCCTGTCATCTCTTGTGACAGAGTTGCTAAATTAGTCAGTCAGAGAGCTCCGCTCTGGTGATCATGTTGCCAGTCGAATCGTAACAGAGTCAGGTCAGACAGGTCAAATACCTGTTCAAATAACACTCTTGTTACTGTTATTTCGACTTAACCCATTGGAAAAGGTCAAACTCACCTCTCTCTGCCTGTTGTAATCCGAATATCGTCACATGTCCCTTTAAACTTTTCAAATACAGCAAATGATGTTGAGTTGAGTGGCGAAGAATGCTGTTGACACACTCCTGAGAAGACCATGGTGTAATTGTAGTTCACTACATTGAGAGATGTATTTACCAGCAGCAGTCTTTATCGTGCTGATTTTGCCCAACATGAAGAACCAACTTTCTGTTGCAAAAGACGCTATAGTTTCTTTGTACATTTGTTTTCTTTACTGAATTAAGCGATTGCACATTACCTTTTGTCATAAATTATGATTGAATCTCCTTTTAACCTCTCCTGATATATTTTTATCTCTGCCATTTCAGTTTTATACTGATGCTATTTGACTCTAAACAAATTTGGATTGAATACCAATTCCCTAAAAGTTAAACTATATTGAAATCCCTGCATGCAGGATTTATACTCCCACAGTGTACTCTCCCAAATCAATGATAGTCCTGTTCAGCATCATTCTGATCATATAATAAGTAACATCTGGTGGGGTCCTGACCGCTAATTCAAAGAGGCTTTTGCCTTGCAGGTCGTATTTTGCCACACACAGGCCATTCAATCACAGAAAAGTCTGCTTCTTTTATGCATATTTCAACATGTACACTTGTGTACCACTAAGTTGAACTACACACATTACTATGAAAATCTTTTTTGATTATTAACATAATCTGAGAATTCGATCTTTTCTATTAGAACAAGAGCTCTGAGTTTTACTCCTATGAAAACAATCCAAGATCAGTAGGGTTGGATAAATGATTGTTGACTGATTGTTTTCTTGGTAAAGAGGCTTTATATTTCTCCTCATATTTTAACAAAGTCAGAATTGGTAAAGGGTTGCTTCCTTGGTGATTGACTTTTCATTAAGCGTACACATTTTACTTTACATTAAAGCTTTTTAATCTAAAATAATTTATATCTTAGTTTTTGGCACAGCCCAATTTTAACAGCTGAGTTTTCTGTTTTACTATGTTTATGTTAATGTTTAATCTCATATATTATTCAATCATTTTACTATATTTTGTAATGTTATAATGTTGTGGATGAATTTTAGAGTGAATATAAGAAAAAGAGAAAAGGTAACAGGTGCCAACTATGGGTCAGGAAGTGTATTGGTCAGTATTAGTTTCAGAAGATACTATGTAAAATATCTTCCATTTACCAGAAAGCATGCAATCATCATGCACACATTCTGCCTTAGAAACCAAAACAGAAAGTGGAAGGTAGTGGAAAAGTTAGGACGTGACCAAGATAGGAAGGCAGTTTTCCCAGTGTACACTTTTGTGTGGTACAGTCAATTGTCCTTGTGACAGACAAACACACAGTAATTAATTTGGTTGCTTCTAAAAGCCAGGGTTGCTTACTGGTTATAGAAGCTAGATCAGGATTGTCAACTATACCAGGATGACTCTGCAAGGTTAACACACAAACAAAACACCTGCCAACCATAACACAGAGAAAACAGAGAGCAAATAAATGTACATAGTTAGATTTAGAAAGAAACAAAAAGACAACAGAGAAGTCAAATAAAAAGAAAGGACAAAAATAAATAGCAAAAACACCACTGCCCAGCTTTTTGCTCCTTCTCTGAGAGACATACACACTGATGCAGTCTGAGTGACAGGGGCTTATTGCAGGTGTAAATTGAGGTTGTGGGGCGTGTGTGTTGTTCATTAAAGGAGAGTGAATCTCTATTGCTTTTCATTAAGGGGCCTGACCACACCGACTGGATGGATAATCTAGACAGCTACGCCCTTCTGCTCACCCCCATCTCAATTTCTCTCTTTAACAACTACACAAAAATGAACACACAAGTTAAACATCTCTTCCAATACACAAATAAAAACAGACAAAACCAGATTCTTATTTATTAAGCAGAGGTGACAGGTACTGAATAAGATGTTCTTTGGAACTGTGTGTGTGTGTATGTGTATGTGTGTGTGTGTGTGTGTGTGTGTGCATGTTTGCAAGTTGGTCTAAGAATGTCTTCCCTGTTTCTTTCTGAATATTCATATCTGCAAGTGTTTATGTATGAATTTCTACATTTAATTGTCTACCATTGTGAACCTATATCCTTCCATGTGGTGTCCTTTTTTCCACATAGATGTGTCTGTTTTGTATGCGAGGTTGTGATTGTGTGTCTAAAAGGAAAATTGGCGTCTATGGTTATGAGTTAAGTCTTATTTCCAGGAGGCCTGTCCCGGCTAAACAGAGCTGACACAGAGCTGCTCCAACTAGTTATCTGTCATTGGGGAATAGAAACTAACATACACCTTGAGAGATGAGCTGGAGGACAGACACAATCACACACTCAAAATAACAGCACTCGCGCACACACACGCGCACACACACACACACACACACACACACTCAAACACACACACACACGCACACACACACACACACACACACACACACACACACACACACACACACACACACACACACACACACACACACACACACACACTCAAACACACACACACACACACACACACACACAGACACACACACACACACAAAGCACACAAAGCACATTAGTTCTGTCATCTGCCTACTTTTCATATTTACATTTAATATTTACACATCTACATTTAAAGTAGCCGTAATTAAACCTCTTGGTAAAAAGCCTACTCTTGATTCAAGAACCCTAGCCATATCTACCTACCTACCTATATCTTTTTATCTAAAGATTTTTGAAAAAGTGGTAGCTAATCAGTTGTGTGACTTTCTCCATTACAACAGTTTATTTGAGGACTTTCAGTCAGGATTTAGAGTGCACTGAGACTGCACTATTTAAAGTTACAATTGATCTACTTATAGCCTCAGACAGGGGAATTTTCTCTGTGCATGTACTGTTAGATCTCAGTGCTGCATTTCACATGATTGACCATCGCATCCTATTACAGAGACTAGAACAATTACTTGGAAGTACAGGGGTTGCTTTAAGTTGGTTTAAATCCTATTTATCAGATCGATCTCAGTTTGTAAATGTTAATGATGAGTCCTCTATGCACACCAAAGTTGGCCGTGGCGTGCCACAAGGTTCAGTGCTTGGACCAATTCTCTTTACATCATATGTGATTCCTCTGGGTAATATTATGAGGAAAACCTCTATACATTTTCATTGTTATGCAGATGATACTCAGCTAATACGTACCCATGAAGCCTGATAACACCAATAAGTGATGTAAATTAGAAACGTGCCTTAAGGACGTTAGGACCTGGATGGCCAGAAATGTTTTGCTGCTTAACTCAGACAACACTTAAGTTATTGTGCTAGGCCCTAAAAACCAGACTCAGAGGAACTTTTTCAAATGATATAACTGTCCTTAATGACATCAGCCTGGCATCTGGCACCACTATAAGGAATCTATGAGTTCTATTTGATCAAGATATGTCCTTTAACTTTCACATTAAACTCATTTCAAGTACAGCCTATTTTCACATTCGGAATATATCTAAAATCAGGCATGTTCTGTCGCAAAACAATGCAGAAAAACGTCTTCATCCAGGTTGGATTATTAATTATCTTCTATCAGGCTGCCCTGGTTAGTCTCTAAAGACTCTTCAACTAGTCCAAAATGCTACAACTTGTATGCTGACTATAGTAAAAGGGACCACATCACTCCTGTATTGGCTTCTCTGCACTAGCTCCCTATAAAATCTAGAATAGAATTTAAAATCCTTTTCCCATCCATCTCTATGTGCATTCACATCATATTACTGCAGGTCGCTATGTGTAAATCTTAGTTACTAACCACACATTTTCCTGGGAGCTCCTGAGCTCTCATGTCTTGGGTTCCCCCCTTCTGTGTCAGTGTGTTAGAAGCCCAGGAGGCCTTGTCCCAGCAGCAGAGAATGGGCTCTCGGGTAGACGGAGCTCCCCCTACTTATATCGGGACATAGTGCCCATGAGCACCAACTGTTTTCAGATACATTTTCTTATCAGCCAGGGACATTTTAGTATATTGAGGACATAATAGGTTGAATTTATCTTTCACACATATAGTAATTGGGAATTGCTATTTGGAAAATACATTTGATGACTGACATGACTGATATGTTGTGATTGCAATAAAGTTGCGTAGACTAGTCTGATTTGGATGATCTCATGTCAAAGCATTTATTTTAAAGATTCTAAATTCAAATTAGAAATTCAAAATTGTCAGAAGCTACAATTCAAAAATAAAAATAAGTGATACTAATAACAACCCACCCCTAGGGTCTAGCACGGGAAAGTGTATTCAGCATTTCCCTTCACAGTAACCGAGGGCTGTGCAGTCTAAGGCAGCTTTTTGCCACTTGCACTGTCTAACATAGCTACTCTTACATTTGCAGAAAGACAAATTCATAGCTGGACTGGCCTGCATCTGATAGGCATGTTTGGAAGGGTATCTTAGATGGCTCAGATGTCTCAGATCAGCCCCATCTGCATTGTGGAGGTAGTTCAATCAATCATCCACTCCTCTTCTCTACTTGTTTGCACGGCAAGGGACATGTCAATGCCTCTGCCTTGACCTCCTGGCATATAATACAGAGCTTCCAGCCAGTCTTAGCTGTAAGAGAAGTTGAACTTGACCATCAAGATCCACAAGTTAGAAGTGCTTTTGGAATTTTCTTAAACAATTTATTGCAGTTAAGGCCAAGAGGTTAACCTTAACCACCTTTTAGGAAAACACATTTTGATAATTGCCCTAGCTTGATCTTTCTTCCAGTGGCATTTAATTCCTGTGCGATCTGTAAACCGCCCTGTTACCCTTGGCTCTGCTCTCCCGTGCTGGCACATCCAGGTTCGGCTATCTATCCATCCATCCATTATCTATACCACTTTTCCTGTACAGGGTCGCCTGAGGCTGGAGCCAATCCCAGCTGTCATTGGGCAAAAGGCGGCGTACAACCTGTACTGTTTGCCAGTCAATCACAGGACTGACAACCAGCCACACTCACAACCAAACCTACGGGCAATCTAGAGTCACCAATTAACCTAACAGGCATGTCTATGGACTGTGGGAGGCATAACCAGGGATAACCGCACAGGGAGAACATGCAAACTCCCCACAGAGATGTTCCTGTCCGACGCAGATTTGAACCAGGAACCTCCTCATAGCCACCACCGCGCTAACCACTGAGGCTAACACAGAGCATTTAGGAAACTAAATGACACTACCAGTAAACTATCACCAAAACTAGTTAATTAGTATTAATTACAGAGCATTATAAAGCAGAGTGTATTGAGCTGACACTGAACCCCATGCTAAATTTCACAGAAGTGGTGAAACCAGTGTGTCCTGCTTGTGCTTCAACATCAACTCGATTAAAATATCTGGGCAATTCTAAAGTTCCGAATTGCAATTAATAAACAATATGACTTGACACAGAGATCATCCAAAACAGACTAGTCAACGTAACTTTATTGTAATAATAAAATACCAGTCATGGCCCCCATCTTGAATAATGTGTATTCCAAATAGCAATTCCCAAGAACTGTACACATGATATGTATGTATATTTGAAACAGTTGGCCCTGCCATGGGCGCAATATTGAAAATTCCAGATGCGCGAATACCTAATTTCCTTTTAAATACCTTGCACTGTAAATTTACCAAATTCTATGCTTTTAACACAAAATGAACAGTAGTTATGATTATCTGCTCCACTAAAAGGAGAAATCCTTCCTGCATCTTATCCCATCTCCCCCTATCCCATTTTTCTTAACTTGGGATGGCCTTTTACAAGCTCTTTTGTAAAGTGCCTTGAGATAACATTTGTTATAAATTGGTGCTATACAAGTAATGATTGATTGATTGATAAGCATATATAAAGATGGTCACTGCATTGAAAGAAAAATGAACACCCATAAAATGTCACAATCCACAATGACACAATCCTTTGATGTATCATTAAGATGCACAATCAATTATTTGTGTCATGTCCAGCTCTGTGTCTTAGGTTATGTTTTAATTTCTACTTATTTCCTGTTTTGGGTCACTAACCTCTCCTCTCATTTCAGATCCTTCACTTCCTGCCCTCATGTGTTTCCCGCCTGTGTGATTGTCTGCCCCGCCCTGATTGTTCCCAGCTACATCTCGTTGTCTTCCTCCTCACCTTAGTATTTAGTCTGTGGCTTCCTTTCCTTCTGTGCCAGTTCGTCTTTGACCTCTGTGTGAAGCGTACAAGCCTTTTGTTTCCTCTTAGATTACTTTTTGGAATCGACTTCTGCTGTGTTTTTGACGTCGACTTTGCCTGTTCCCTTTTTTTGCTTGTCAAGAGTAAAGATTGTTTTTTTTCCCGTACCAAAGACTGTGTTTTGAGTCATGCTTTTGAGTTCAATTACCTGTGGTTTTGTTACAATTTGACTTCTCACAAATATCCCAGTGAGCAAAAACTGTGATTTTAATGTTGACACATTACTTCCTCACAAAATGAAATTGCTTATCAATTTTGATAATGTGTTAATTTAATCAATGAAAAAGTGTGAAGTACTTGAAGTGTAAAGAAAGAGTCAGTAGCTTTTTCCTAAAAAATATAAATTTCTGGGTAGGGAGCTGATATTTCGCCCCCAGCCGTGACAGTGCGCAGGTGAGTTGGGAAGTGAATACAATTCAGCGATTTGTAGCGATTCAAACCGGCAAATATTACAGATGCAAATTATTGGTAAAGAAGTATTATATTTCAATAAATATAAGAATAGTGAGGCAAGTGTGAACCTTGGGTTGGCTGTCGTCCCCGGACGCAGAAGTGGTCTGCTTTTTGTTGGACAGGCAGGTGCTGAACACTGTTGGTTAGCTTCTTCCAGCGTGTGGTAGCTTGCAGTAAATGTAAATTTACTGCTTACGTGACATTCAATTAAGCAGTGAGTACAATATTTTATTCTTCTTTTCTCTAGTCCCTCAATTAAACGATATACTTGATTTCTGTTACATTTAAGTGAGAAAAATCACATATTCTTCCTGTAACAAATCCCAGTTATACATTTTCACCCATTGCTGACACAGTAGCTGGCGTTCATTGGATTTCAGTGTCTTGCCAAGGTCATGTGCAGGAGATGGGGATCGAACCCCTGACCTTCTGGTTGAAAGAAAACTGACCCTCCCACTGAACCACAGCAAAGGTTTTGCCTCAGTTTTGTCTCAGCCTGCGTAAAGAGAGCAGTCTTGAAGTTTTGTTACCTACATTTTTGTATTTGATCCCTACGTCTGTCAAAATCCTACAGAAGAAGCTACAAGAAGTCTACTGGACTGTGGAATACTTGATAAAAACATGAACGTATGACCAGGTCTGAGAGAGCACATTGGCCACTCTTTCTTGAAAATACTACATTAATATTTTTTGTCAGTAAAAATGACAAAAAAATACAAATACAAGCATTTTATCATCAATAACGTGTGTGAATGTTTGATGAGTCTTGCAACAGAAGCAGATGACCCAGTAAAATCTGGTCTGAACATGTAGCTCCAGCAAGAGTTCAGTCAGTAAGACTACTTTGTATGCTGGTAAGATTGTTCCTTCTCATACTATGTTGCTTGCACTCCTCCACGCATGCTCACTGCAAAGGCATAAATATTTGCATGTAAAACATAAAATAAACAAAACAAAACTCTTCCATAACGTCACTGTGAAACAATACTTTTCCTTCTTCACAAAATGGTGACAACAATGAGCTTCTCCTATCAGCAGTTTTGTGTAAATGCTATTTCATATTACAGGTTACAGCAAACTGAGGAATGTTATTGTCGTCAAGACAGAAAATTGTTCTAGTTATTCTACAGCCACATCTGAGAGAGTAGATATAAAAAGACGTGTCTTTTAAAAAAAAAAAGATTTTATGGGCCATTTTTGGCTTTATTAGATAAGACAGCTAAAGAGAGACAGGAAAGGAAGGAGAGAGATAGGAGAATATCATGCAGCAAAGGGCAGAGGTCGGAATTGAACCAACGGTCGCTGCTATAGGACTATTGCCTCTGTACACAGGGCACATGACATGACCGCTAGGCTATACAGTGTCCTGGGCATGTCTTTTTAGAAATGACTGAAAAAGGTGGAATGAACTGAAAAAAGGCTATACTGTGGACTGCAGCCTTAGAACAGTCAAACATACTGCACTGCATTTTGTTTCCTTAGGTAGCCAGCATTATCCACTTTCCACTTAATACCTTTTTTGAAACTAACATCAGTAACATCAGCCTTAAAGGACAAGATAATGAGAAAAGATAAGGCATTAAAAGATAAAATATTTACAATAATAAATATATCTATCTATATATCTATATGTAAATAATTCAGCAAAAAAAAAACACAAAAATGTCCTCAAATTGTGAAATTAATAATGAGTTATCTGCTATGTGCACCTGCAAGTACTGCTCTGGAGTCATCAAATAGCCCGCACATTTGAACAAACTTCGGGAAACTTGAAAGAAGAAAATATAAAAAATTCTCTGAGAGGGTTTAAGATTGATGGCATTGTATGATTGTGTCTTTTTTTAACACAGAGGATTTAACATGTGGAAGGGGCCTATAGTGTCTAGTAAACAGGAAATAGAGCTTGTCTTGTCTTTTCATCTCATTATTACCAGTGCCTTTCTTCTTTTTTCCCCTCACTTACATCGGGGACCTTTTAAAAGAAAGTAAGAAAGATGGTTTATGGAGTGTTCAGAAGTATCTGGCAGTGCAGATGGGATTGTGGTAATACAGCGTCTGATCTTCCTGTCTCATTATTCTGGGTTCAGGCACTCCTCTTCAAGTGGTCTTGCTGCACTTTTAGCCAAGCCTCAATCCAATCATCTCAACCTATTGTGTTCTCTGAGGGGCCATCCTGTCACTCTTTCTAGGCTTTGAACATACAGCAGTATGCACTGAATCCTGACAATGATAGAGAATATAAGATTTTACATTCATACGCCTCTGTTGTGTGCTTTGGACCCATCTGACAAGTTAAAAAAATAAATGAGTTTTCAAAAGAATAAAGACAAATATTGGCTGTTTGCTGCTAAGTGTTGTGATAAATTGAAAAATATGCAAATGTAGGAATACAAATATAACATAAACTCATAAATCAATTCAGCATGAAGCACTTTCCTGCTACCTATATATTTAAAAAAATAATAAAACATCTAATAACACACAGTTTAACTATTGGGAGCATTGAGGCTTATATGTGTGGCGTGGCCACCATCTGCCATTGTTCTCAGAAGCTCCTCACATTCAGGAAGCAGGTAGGCAGGGAGAGGAAACTCAACGGAGGATTTTAATCAGCCCCAGTTGTTATGTACTGTATGTCCTATTGGCATTTCGCAGAGCTTCCAGTGTGGAGATCATAATCTGCAGCAGGTCCTTACAAAGTGGCAACATCCGGTGTTGAGAAATGAAGCCAATGCGGAAGTGCAAAATCCTGTAGTTTGTTGAGGGACCACTTGAGGCTGGTTCCATGAGCCCATGAAGTCACACACCCACCAATTCAAAAAGTCCCATTTATACAGCAGAGATAATCATGTTTACAGCCTGGGACGATAAAACGAAATTGGACTGATTAGTTATTGTTCGCATGGGCACGCACTGAACAGGGATTTTTTTTTTTTAAATGCATCTGTTTTTACGTGTAATGCTTAGTTAGGCTTAAGGCTGGCCTGATTGACAGGTGGAAGTGCTGTAGCCGTTTGTCAGGAGGCTTAAAACCCTCCTCAGTTCCAGCTCTTAGCCTGTCATCAGGTTGTCTTAGATATGCTGAGCAATAATTTGAAGCATGGCGGTTGCAGCGGATGAGCCCCCTGCTGTAACAGATATGTGACATCACTCAGGCTTCATCCATTAATATTTATAATCTATGGTCAGTAGCTATAAAGAAACAACTTTCGAGCTGCTCTCGGTAAAAATACTTAAAAGTCTGACAACATGGAAATGGTATTTTCTAACACTGTATTTCTTGTATTCTGGTGAATTGTTAGGCACCTATTTGTAATGAAATGGTCTTTATTTTTGTAAAGGAAAATACTGAATCAATTACTCTGATTACTTACTCTGATAAATAATCGATGTCTTGCTTGTATGTACCACATACATTTCCACACCATTATTCACATGGTAGTCAAATGACACATGCAAAACAAATATTTTTCTTCCCAACTTTTCATTGTCCAGATTTTAACATGGGGGATGCACCTTAAATCTATCTCTCTATCTATCTCTATCTCTACTCTCAGGTCTATCAATGAAGAGATTCCCCTACAGTCAGAGTTGTTAGAAGACAGAATTGGGACAGAATAATTAATGGGGAAAAATCTGTGGTAGCTTAACATCAGTGTGGACACATCTTCACCATCCCTAACAGATTCTCTGCTGAAAGCATGCTTTGATACCTACCCTACATCTGTTCTCCCTCATTATATCATAATCATCAGTTTTAAATAAGGAGCAATGTAAAACACGCTTGTAACATCCTACAGTTCTCCACCTCAGAAATGAAGTCATGTGGTTTTTATTATCAGGAAACAGAGACTTTCCAAAAGTCTGCCAGTCTGTACACTTTGTAGAAAAGTTATTAGTGGTACATGTATGGAGCCTCCTCGTCGCAGCAGCCGTGGGAAAAAGAAAAGTGATTAGTGAGACTGAAGGAATCATGTGCTAAGATGCTATAATCAGCAAGTAGTAGCCCAAATAGAGCTGAACATGAAACACTTTCCAGCCACAATTTGTCAAAGTCAGGGTGTCTGGTTGGTTGGACTTGTATGGCTAAGGTTGACAAACTGAATGGGAAGTTGAGAGAGACAAATTTTGTAACCTCCTAACCAGACACAGCAGTCATGCAGTGTTTTACATCTACTATAATAGTTAAATTGGCTTGTTTTTTTTCTCTTTGGGGAATTTAAATTCTTTGTACGTGTTTGCAGGGCTTTACAATGCCCACAAAGATTTCTGTGTAACAAAATGTATTCCTCCCCCAAACAAAGTAATACACCTGGCATGATTTGTTTTTATGTTCAATTCGGATATTTCCAAGTTAAGTTTAAGTGTTTCCTGTTTTATTTTGCAATTTTTGCCCCTGCTGTTTTATGTCTTGTTGTTATTCCTGCCCTTCCGTCGTCCAACCCTCCCCGTGTCTCTGAACTCCTTATGTGAACTCAAATGTTGAATGTTGGATGATTTTTTTTTCTCCTTTTCTCCTTTTGTTTAATTAAATAATTTTGGTTTTGCACATACGGGTCCTCTACCCTTTTTTAAGTTGTGAAATTGTGACATTGCCTGGGCATGGTTGTGTCTATCACAGCTCAATTACTATTCACAATGTCAGAACATTTATTTGGACAGAAAGCCTATTCTTTTATTTCTGGAAAAGCGATAAACAAAAAAAAAATACATGTTGCTTGAACTTATACATTGTTCCTTTTTTTTCCAGTGCCAGAGAGTAAGAAAATTCTTTATTATCAATTATCAATTTGTATTGGATCCAATCGTACTGTATCAAATCATACCAAATTATTCTATATTTAATTAATTCTGAATCTGATATTATATATCAAGATAGTGAAAGAATCAACTAAATTATAAGAAAGCTAATTTCATTTTTTGTAGCCAAAATGATCAAATCAAACCAGATCTTGTTTACTTTCTAAGGGCTTTAATAAACAGTGCAGTATTAAATACACTAACATTGTTATTAACTATTGCTGCATGTACAGAAATGAAGAGCTATTCGGCTTACATGCCCTTTTTCAGAAAGAGTAATGCCAATTAGAAACTTTGCTATGATTTAACTGTTTTTCAAGGCATTTAAATCTATATTTGCTTTTAAGACGCAGGCTTGACAAAAGAACAGAAACATGCAATATTATGAAATAATATGAAACTTCTTAGTTTATAATTAAATAAACATATCTGACTCTGATTTAAGGTTTTTCTTCTGCGATAGTCTTAAAGATGAGCTCTCTTACTACCCAACTCTTACTACAAATGTGTAAAAATGATTTATTTGATGTGTTTGATGAATTGAGAAACTGACAACTGCTGTCTTTTGTGCTTTAACAATTCCAATTTTGTCTTCTTATAAAATTGACCCATCAGACTGATTAAGTATTTGGTTGAGGTGTCTTGAAGAAATGTGTGTGTGTGTGTGTGTGTGTGTGTGTGTGTGTGTGTGTGTGTGTGTGTGTGTGTGCGCGCGTGTGTGCATGCATGAGTGCGTGTCTGTGTGTGTGTGTTTTCCCAGGGCCTGGGCAGGCTATCAAGCATCTATCCATCCTTTGTAACAATCAATATTTATAAACCCCCGAGGACCAGTGGTATGAAGCACATAAACAAGCAATGGAGTAGAGCAGAACAGACCACATACCAAATACAACGACCCACACACACATACATTACAGTGAACATGCAATCAAGTTCAAATAAAAAAAAGTGAGAGATAAAACGTAAAGTGAGAGACGACAGAGTGAGAGAAAGAAAAGTGGTTCAGCAAATTGTCAATATATGTCAGAAATTATCATAAAAAAACAAAAAAATATTGAATTGAGTTTCACAGAGTAGCTTTCTGTTATTTGCTTGAAGGGAATTACTGTTTGTAAAACTCTTGAAAATGTCTATTGATTTAACTAAATGCTAGATTTTAATACAAGCTCAATGATGTAATCATAGTCAAATATAAAATGAACAATACTAAGAATTGTTTGCACGTGATTACCTGTTATATTTCAATCAGGAGAGACACGTAAATGAATAATAGATAAATATTTATTTCACAGAGATGATGTAATATTGAATTATTGTCAAAGAGTCTGGCACTTAAACTCTTCAGGGAGATAGAATGATCGAAGGATGTCTGCCCTGAGCGGCAGCAAAATCTTTTCCACCGTGGAGTCCAGACACCGGTGGCGGAGTTGTTGGCTGATGATGTTGTCTAAGGCTGATGAGATGATAAAGGTGATAAAACGGATGTGGAGGTGGAGGGTTGTATGTTACAACATATTTAAAGAAGACAGCTGCAATATGATAGGCTTATGATGAGTGAGAGGAACACTGCTATGGATATGAGAAGGCGATGAGTACACTGTGGGACAATCTAGCTGAGCATGTATACAATGCAACATATATATATAATATAATCAGCATGTAAGTCTTCCTGACTGACCTTTCTCTCAAGCTCCAAATATCATATAATAGCTAACAACTAACATATGCCACTTTTAAATGACCCCTTCTTTCTTTCACTGTAGAAAGTTTATTCAGAGTCTTACAAAATAATCACCTAATAAGCAATCATAAGAACACTTAAGTCGTTTTTTTTTTTTTACAGTTTACTTTCATGCCTTATGCAGTTATTATAAAGAGTCAATCATCTTCGTGATATTAAAAGCTCCACTGTTGAAAAGGTTTCTGTTGATAACTTGTCGCAGAAGTAAGAGGACAGTCAGACTAGTATAAAAACTTTCATTACAAAAATAAAACAAAAAATTGCAAATGAAAACAGGAGGCAAATTTATACACCACATAAAACAAAATGATTTTTATGAACCAATGGTCTTGGGTTTAAAAATTTAGGATGATCTGCATTCAAACCTCAGTTGCCTTTGTCAACATACCGGCCCTCAGAGAGAAAAAAAGAAGCCTTTTTTTGTACTGGTCATCGGCGGGTGGCCAGAGGAACAACACAATCTTTAATATGTCCTCCTGCAAGGACTAAGTGAAGAAACATTGAACTCATTTACCTTAAAAAATATCCTTCAGATTTAAAACAAAAAATGGATTTTGTGACCTTAATATTTGGAAATGAAAAATAAATATAACTCAAAGATGATTCACACTCAGTGAAATTGATGAACTTTGCAATAGTAACTTTCTATTTACTAAAAATAATAATGCAAAACATAAACGTGACCTTTGTCAAACTGCTTTTTTCTCACACTTTGTAGCTTCAAAAATGGCAGCTGGCATTGCAAATGTGTCTAAGATTCAATTTGTTTGCATGTAAGACACAGTTACATTAATACCTTAACCATTGAAATGACTGAGGCGTATGAGATGTTTAAGTGACTGCTAGCTGTCTGCTGCTGTGTCAAAAAAATGTTCTTCCACACACAAATGCACATTACACACCCTGATACCTGCAGTTTTCTGTCAAATGTGAAATGATCTCATGAATATGTTAAAATAGTATGTACACACAAAAACTTGCACTGTACACTTTTTCATGCGTGTGATGTGTTATCATAGCAGGTGAAAACATGGTGTGTAATTAACATGTAATATCCAATGTGGGGGAGTGTGACACCTTGTAATCACTTTGTAGAGATTAGCAAACATTGCCTCAGGACAAAGTCATATGCACACTCACACTCTGACACAATTGGAGATATTTTGGAAATATCTGAACATGCACAAACCATCATCGACACAAACACAGGTGGATACGTGAAATTGTGCACAAATATTTGGTCATCTACTTGCACCTGGCTGCTCCATCTTGCGTGCACACCAGAAACACACACATAGCAGGCACAGAGGACCTGTTTAATATCATTTACATAATGAGAGAGCAGCCACAGTAATAGCTTTTCCTTTCTCTTATTATCATAATTTCACCTTGGGCACCAAATGACAGAAAAATATAGACAGAGAAGGAGAGATGGAGGGAGAGAAATTCACATGCAGTGTCCCGTCCTTGTTACCCTCAAGTAACTCTACCTCAAAGTCAAGGCCAACTCCCTCTCCCTTCCTTTGTGTCTGTCAGACTCTCACTCTGAACTCTGTGTTCGTCTTTCCATATCTTTTTCTAACGACTAATATTCTTGCCATTCACTTCCATACCTGTCAAGCATAAATATTTAACTGTGTTTGTTCAAAATGCAATTCGAAATAAATCAACAACTTTTTCATGAGCTTTGTTAGAACTGGGGCTTTAAAGGATTTAGATCAACCACAGTTTTTAAAAGTATATGAATCACAACTCAAACAGGATGAGCTTGTATAGTCTCGGCTTGAATCCACAAAAAGAAAACAAATGATGAATAAACTATCTGAATTCATTACCCTGTAATAATGGAAATAAAGAGAAGGTAGGGTAACAGTTGATAACTATTACCACTTGTGTTTGACTAAGAGATCAATGATGTGTTTCTTAAGGTAACATAAATGTGATTTCCCATACTTGCAAAGACATTTCAGCCCCTTTAGCTCCAGACTTTCATAATCATGTAAACGGTAAATGGACTTGAGCTTGTAGCTTTTCTAGCCTTCAGACTACTCAAAGCGCTTTTATACTGCAGACCACACCTACCTATTCACACACTGATAGCAGAGGTTGCTATGGAGAGCGACCATCAGAAGAAACTTATCCTATCTATACACGTTCATAAGCCCAATCTAAACCCAATTCTTGTCCAATGAGACAATGGACATGGCCGCAGGACCTCGGGATCAAACCCCCAACCTTCCGGTTGAGAGACAACTGACTCTACCAGCTGAGCCATAGCTGCCCTTGTGTAACTGTATTTCAATCAGGAGATACAAGTGAATGAACAGAAAAATATTCATTGAATAAATAATACAATAAGATGATATATCTTGACAGAAGATCTTTGGCGCTTGGACTCTATGGGGAGATTTATAATGTTTTCTTTGAGCATGATAAATCCCCCTGTGGAGTCCAGATATTGGTGGTGATGGTTGCCGATGACTTACTGAGAACAGATTGATGTTGAATTATGATGATCGATGGGTGATGATTTTGTAAAGAATCACATTTTAAAAGAGAGCAGTGAGATGATTCTCATAATGAGGGTTAGACACCAACCTGAGAAGGAGACGATGATATCCCCAGACGATGACAGCAGGAAGTGAGAGTTAGCAAGTAAGTGGTCAATTAGAAAAATAATGTCTTCCTGGCTGAACTTACACTAGAGCTTCTAACCACATGTTTTTATTTTATTTATTTTATTTGTACATTTAATTTAATTAATCGACCAAACAATACAATTAAATACAAACATAAAATCTAAAATCTTGAATTAAAAGGAGCAGAAAGTAGAGTATTCTTATATAATCTGCCCCTCCTTCACAAGACATTAATTAACAAAACACATAATTCAAAAACTCAACACAACTAAATATACCACAATCTCAAAACACAGGTACATTCTTCAAATCAATGAGAAAATTACTGTGCACTCCTTTCAAGTCCCAAGAGGAATGTACTCTCATATTCTACTGAAATCTAAAGAGTAAAATACATATTGGAATCATGTGTCTTTTGGTGTCTGCAGACTGTCATTGATTTCTGACAGTAGTTAGATAACAGTGTCTGTGTTCGTCCATTGAGGAGGGATCAAGTTTTGGAGGATTAAAAGAAAAAGCAGGAGAAATGAAGAGGAGGTATAAGTGGAGGGAGAATATTGCTTCATTGTTTCATGTTGGTTTTACCTGGCTTTCATATATTTAACTCCTCAGTGCCCTATCTCTTCTGTCCCATCCGTATTTCACGATTATTTTCCTTTTATTTTTAGTTTTTTCTGTTGCTTTTCTCCTTTAATACCTCTTTCCCTTTCACATATTTTCATCTCACCGTCTCTACATCTTCCCTGTTACAATCCAACCCTAATGTGTATTTGCCCTACTCATCTTAATTATTTTTCTTAATCTTCATTCTCGTGTCCTCTCATTACGATTTCTCATCCTTCATCTTCCCTTTGCTCTTTCTATCCCTTTTACCAAATTTACTAACTTTAACTCTTTCAAACTTACTGATTATTTATCTTTAAATGTTAAATGGTTAATGGACTTGAACTTGTGTTGCACTTTCCTAGTCTTCTAGCTTTTGCTTTTACACCACATGTCACACCTACTATGTGAAGTGATCATCAGAATAACTAATACCATTCATACACGTTCTTACGCCACCGAAGCAGCGGGAGCAACTTGAGGTTGAGTGGCCCTTTTTTCCAATATTCTCTACATCCCTTTCCCATCTAATTTTCTCTTTTTTCTTCATTATTCTCTCCTCCCTTCTTCTCTACTCACCATCTTTCCTTACTACTGTCATTTCCCTGCTCCTATTTCTTTCCTCTCTGCTCTGTATCGACAGAGCATGCATTTTGCTAAAACATTGGCTTATGAATCATTGATGTTGCTGTTGAGGTTTCAGTGGTGCAGGGGCAGCCGGATGTAAATAAGTGAGCCCTGGGTATGGGGTATAGCTAGCTGAAACCAAGCCCTCCTTCTAAAACATTGATGAGAAATGTGTGTGTGTGTGTGTGTGTGTGTGTGTGTGTGTGTGTGTGTGTGTGTGTGTGTGTGTTTGTGTGTGTGTGATTGTGCTTTTGTGCTGGTCTAACTGTGAAGGCCATTTAAGAAGGCCAGATATGACAGTTGTTTACAACTCAGGCCAGACTGAAGATCTAAGGGACGGCTTAAGATGACATGAAGGATGGATGAATGTTAGAATATTAGGGAAGAGTAGAGTAAAGAGGGACTGGAAAGGAGGCGTATGTGTGTGTGTGTGTGTGTGTGTGTGTTTTGGGGGTGGGGGGGGGGGGGGGGGGGGGGGCAGAGAAATCAGGCTGTAGATAATGTTACTTGTCTAGGGGACAAATACAATGACAGACAGCACACAGACGCACCACCCAACCAATCCTGTATGCACCCGTACAAATCACATGCACATACAATACACACACCAACCTTCTCCGAATGTATCACGCATTTTAGTAAAGATAAATGACCAACCCAAGCAGCTTCTGAGAAAATGTATAGTAAGTATCATAACAATGTAGAATTGTAAGCAACCCGTGAAGGTATTTACAACAGCAAGCAGATACATATTATGAATTAGCTGTTCACTAATGGAGGCATTATAACCATTGAGGAAATGCCAGTGGCAATTTAGTCATAATAAATGCATAGGCTCAAACATAGACACAGAGACCTGTAAAAACATATTTAAGTATAACTGGCTGCCTAAGAGCCCCTATAGCTTTTAGCGTTTACAGCTCAAACCTGGTATAACATTTTCAAATCCTTTGAACAATTACTCGATATTGTTTGTATTTCATAATTAGTGATGTAAAATCAGGCAGAGAGAATGTCTGCAATATGATTTGACCTTTTATTTCTTTCCCTCTACGATGTATTGTTTATCCTTTAGAAGCGTTCCCACTTACTTAAAATATTCCCTGATCGTCAAAGGCCTTACAGGTACAGGACACTCAAACCCTCCTGCAGAAATACACATACAAATCATTAATCCACACTTTCATTCAAAGCACTTTTCTGTCCTCTTAGTGCTTCCCTCCCATCTAACATTAAGCACCATTAATATAAACATCTGGTCAACTAATATGTCTGTGTGGTCAGTGCTGTTACATTATTTATTAGCTGGGGTCAGTACACAGTGAACTGTATTGGTGTAGCTCTAACCACACATTGTAAAGACATCTGTTTCCAAAATATAAAAGATATCAATGCAGTGTTGAGTGATTTAAGAAGATAGGATGTACCAGTTTATACTTACCAGCACACATACACTCTCAAGCATTACAATCACACACATTCAATGGGCCTGGCCGGGCATGGGGGTCGGGGGACAAGGCAAGACAGTATATGCAGAACCTTAACTGGGGCAGGTGGTAGAGCAGAGGCAAATACCTGGGTGTGGGAGAAGTTCAGGGAGCCTATGGAAAAGACTTTACTGTTTGACTACTCTTTGTCTCAGGGTTGGAATAAGTGGCGCCAGGACCATCGTTACCATTGGGGCGACTGTGGCTCAGTGGTCATCTCTCAACTGGAAGGTTGAGGGTTCGATCGTTCGATGTCCTTTGCCAAGACACTGAACACCATATAGCTCCTGCTGCAACCTTAGAAGCATGTAAATGTGTCTGAATGGGATTAGTTCAAACTGATGGACACTACACAAGGCAGCCTCTGTCATCACTGGTGTCAGTGAGTTAATGTGACCTGTGGTGTAAAAGCACTTTGAGTATTCAAAAGACTAGAAAAGTGCTATAGAAGGAGCGCCAATAGCCTAGCGGTTATGACGCGCCCCCCATGTATAGAGCGCTGTGGACCTCGTCGCAGTGGCTGTGGGTTGGGGTCCGACCTCGGCCCTTTTCTGGATGTCACCCCCCACTCTCTCCTCCCGGCATTTTCTGTCTATCTTCAGCTGTTCTGTCCAATAAAGGCAAAAAGGCCCAAAAGATACCTTTAAAAAAAAGTGCTATAGAAGTTCAAGTCCATTTACCTTCTGGAGCTTGTGTAAAGAGGGGGGGGGGGGGGGGGGAATCCGGCTTAAGCGTGGTACGGGACAACTTTGCCTATAGTGTGAGTGTGCCCTTACAGCCTGTCAGGGTCTTGTCAAAGAGGGAGGGTAACATGGGTCTTAAGATTGAAAGACTCTTTGGTGCAGCGTTAACAGTAAATAATAAATGGACATGGGACTGTAGGGCACTTCTAGTCTTCGGATTACTCACAGCACTTTCTAAATAGTCTCCTGTTTTTCTTATTAATTTTATTTCCATGAGTCATGTGCTGTGTCTTAAATGTTTCCATTATCAAGTGAAGCCTCCACCAATTTATTTGAGTATCTGAATGAATTCTAAGAATGTAAATGTAGCCACTCAATAATTATGTGCATGAAATGTCAATGTAATGTTCACTATAACATGACCATTAGCTATTAAGTATACATTAGGGAGTATAGTTAATTTGATTAGTGAAAAAAAGAGTGATATTGGACAAAACACTTGTTCAGGCATGTCTTGACTCTATTTCAGTATGCATTGAGTGATAGGCAAGGCAAGGAAAAACTCTGGTAGATTGTTTGAAAACAGACGGACAAACACATTCAGAGACACTGCTGCACCAATTAGCTGCACCGGTCACAATGTTAAGATATTATAATTTCATTTAAGAGACACTTTTGTCAAAGGAGATGTAAATCATAAGCAAGGATCTAGACAGGGAGCAAGCAACGTCAGTAAGTTAAAAAAAAACAGCTTCAAGTCTGATCAGGCACAGGTGCTGACAGGCAGTGCAGCAGACCAAGGCCCAGGCCAAGGCCCAGGGTGTATGGAAGCAGACTTTTTTTTTCATTTTACTTAATCTCAACATAAACATAATTATCAACATTGTCATTGTCATCATGAATGTCCTAATCAACAACTTCCTCAAAATCATCCTCATCAATATAGTCGTCATCGTTAGCATTATCAATATATGTAAGTGCAGAGGTATTCGTGAAAGAGCAAGGTTCTTGGTCAAATGCAGAAAAGGAAGAGTCTGATGTTTTTCTTGCTTGTTTTCTTGAAACTAGAATTGTCATAAGAATAATTTCCATTCAACTGTATTACATAAAAGCCTTTTTTTATTTATTTGCAAGTCATTATCAGCGCACACACACACACACACACACACACACACACACACACACACACACACACACACACACACACACA